>NW_026868110.1:493146-564769 GCF_020745735.1 Hemiscyllium ocellatum | reverse complement strand
CCCTCCCTTCCCCCTCTCTCCGTCCCGCTCTTCCCGCCTTACCTCCCCTTCCTTGCCATCCCTTCTCGCCTTCCCCCCTCTCGCCCTTACCCCTTGCCCTCCACTATCTCACCCTCACACTCTCTTGCCCTCCCCCTCCCTCTCTCCCTCCCCTCTCTCGCCCTACCCTCTCTCACCTTATCTCTCAATTTCCCCCCTCTTCTCCCTGCTCCTTCACTCTCTCTCCACTTTCTCTCACTCTCAACCGCCCTCAATCGGTGTCTCTCTCTCTGCCCACGTCCCTCCGTTTCTCTCTGACTGAATCTCTCTCCCTCCCTCCCTCTCTCTCAGACACTCTCCGTGCTCCTTTCCTCTCCCTCTGACCCCGTGACTGGAGGTGGTTTGTGGTTGGTCGTAGGGCTGGGTGTGGTGGGGGGTGGGTGGGGGTGAGATGGGGTAGTGATGGAACTGCTGGAGGAGGCAGAGATGGGCAGGACAGAGAGTGTGAGGGTGAGGGGAAAGTGAAGAGTGGAGGCAGGTGGAGAAATCGGGGTTGGGGCGGTTGGTGTGAGAGGGAGAACGAGGGAGAGTGAAAGGGGGAGGTTGTGAGAAAGAGTGAGTGTGCAGGGAGAGAGAGGGAGAAATGTGGAGTAAGAGTGGGGGAGATGAAATGGGGGGCCAGGTTGGAAAGGGGATGGGGAGGGGGACAGAGGGAGTTAACCCCAGCTCCTGAGCCCAGTGCGCGGTGCCCTCCCCTTCCCTGAGGCCCAGGACTTGGGGCTGAGTCTGTCTCTCTCCAGCTCAGCTTCTCCAACACAAAGACACACAACAACATCGGTCCCTCTGCTGCTCGGCACGCTTTCATCAGCATTTTTATTGGTTACAAATGGAAGTGATGGATACAGTCAGTGGGATGGTGCCTTTTCTCACTGGCCCCTGAGTTGTGAGAAACATTGAAATGTTTCCCTGTAATCCCCCTGTGGGATAAGGATGGACAAACCAGCGCACCCCTCAGTCTGTTACCATAGCGACAGGCTGCTCCATCGCTGAAACACTGAACTGAAATGAGAAAATCCCGGATGGTGTGATTAATGAGGGAATTTGATGGATGGATGGATTTGGGTGAAGGGATATTTCAGCACATTCTTCAGCTGCTGCCTGAACTTAGTCTGGGTCACGGCATAAATCGCGGTGTTTGTGCAGCAACTGAGGAGCTGCAGCATGAAGCCCAATTCCTGCACAAAGAGATGGAGATACACAGGGGTATACATTATATCAGTTATCCGGTACCATATAGAATACAGCATTAACATTGACCATAACAGGATGAAATTGGCCGAGATCACAAACAGTAAAATGATGGATTTTTTTCGGTTTCTCATTTCAGTGTCAGACTGAGCGTCCCCATTGGTGTGAGCGCGGAGTCTCCTGCGGGCTCTGCTGGTCACTAAAATGTGTCTGACGGTGAGAACATTGAGCAGCAGAATCAGGAGAAATGGGACACCCGGGGTTAGAATGTGGTGGAGGAACTCGATTGTGACCCAGACACTGGAGACTCGAACAGCGAGTGTTACATCACAAAACCAGGGGTCGTTCCCCAGCCAATACCGAGCCGTGAGCATAAAATACCAGGAAATGTTCTTTAAACAGCTCAGCACAGTCACTGCTCCCAGAACCACAGCCGCCGTTTTCTCACTGCAATATTTACTTTTCAGCTTCTGGCAACAAATGGCCACAAACCGATCAAAGGTGAAAGTGACGGTGAACCAGACAGAGCAGTCAGTGGCTGCATAAAGCAGGACGGCGTGGATATTACACACGGGGACGGAGTTCAGGAAATAAAACTGTTCCTGATAAACAATGGGAATGTGTCGAAGGATCAGGTCGAGGATAATGACCAGGAGATCCGCCGCTGCCATGGCCCCCAGGTAACGTCTGACACATGGAGACAATCCACAATCTTTATAAAGCAGGACGTAGATGGTCACTACGTTAACTGTGAGGAAGGAAAACAAACCCATTATCCATCAGCCTGGAGGCAAAGGGACCCGTTTGATCGGGGACCCAGTGAGATTTTCAAATGTATCCCTGTATTCAGGGATTTATTAAAATAATTGGAGCTGGAATAACAAATGGGAAGGTCGGAATTCCAGACAAAAAAGTGACATAAACCACAAGAAACCCTCCCTCCCCAAACACACAGAGACACATCCATAAGGACAGATGGTTTCTAGAACATTCCCACACACTCGATCACTCGAGAGCAGACACAGGTCACTCCTTCCCAGTTCCTAATACGGAGGGTGGAAACGTAGCTGTCCTAAGGATTCTCTCCCAGTTTCCTGAAGACAAACGGAGTCTGGGAATTTCGTATATTTTGGTCTAAATTGTGGTCGATTCTGTGTTGTGGAGAAATGTTAACACAGGGGAAATGTATTCCCCCCTTTAACTGCCTGAGGGGCCTTCGGAACAGTGTCTCCTTCTCCCTGGAAGGGGATCTCTTCCCTCGGGATCTTATCGTTTGTTCAATTCACTGACGTCCGGCCGTTCACAAACAAACAACGTCAGGGACAGAACGTTCCGGGGAATGTCAGTTATAGAATGTCAGGGACAGAACGTTCCGGGATGGCAGTTATAGAATGTCAGGGACAGAACGTTCCGGGGAATGTCAGTTATAGAATGTCGGGGACAGAACTTCCGGGGAATGTCAGTTATAGAATGTCAGGGACAGAAACTTCCGGGAAACTCCGTGACCTGTCCATCACCTTTCCCCCCACCACCCCACCAACATGATGTACTGTGCACAGGCTACATATCCATCCAGCACGGGGAGCTGCACTGACCACATCATTGTATTATCTATAAACCTCAACCAGACAGTCTGACCAGCACAGAGACCTGTGCAGTGATCACCCGTGAATTCATCTGTAACCCAGGAGCAGTTACCCTCCCAGCATGTAGGACTGTGTCCACCACCCCAGTGCATTGATCTGTAACCCAGGAGCAGTTACCCTCCCAGCATGTAGGACTGTGTCCACCACCCCAGTGCATTGATCTGTAACCCAGGAGCAGTTACCCTCCCAGCATGTAGGGCTGTGTACCCCACCCCAGTGCATTGATCTGTAACCCAGGAGCAGTTACCCTCCCAGCATGTAGGGCTGTGTACCCCACCCCAGTGCATTGATCTGTAACCCAGGAGCAGTTACCCTCCCAGCATGTAGGGCTGTGTACCCCACCCCAGTGCATTGATCTGTAACCCAGGAGCAGTTACCCTCCCAGCATGTAGGACTGTGTACCCCACCCCAGTGCATTGCTCAGTAACACTGTGTTAGATCCCTGCCCAGTGTGGGGAAACTTGCAGCCCATGCTGGAAGTAACAGGATGTGCAGCTCCCACCCATTTCCAGCTCCATATCCCCATTGTGCTCTGACGAGGGGGTGCTGTGGGTGTGAACATCCCTGCCTGAGAGAGATGGCGGGGGAATCAGTTTAAATATCACCACATGGGAGGGGTTTGGGGTATAGACAGAGAGGGGGAGACTGAGAGACAGTGTCATGGATGGATGTGTTCCCAGGTTTCGGAATGCTGAAACGTAGACACTTCGATAACATCCGGTAACATGAGCCAGTCTTCCCAGGAAAGATGGGAAAAAGGGAGATTGGTGTGAGGTCAGATGAAACAACAGCTGCTGTGTGGTTTTGAAATTACGTTTATGTAATTTTAATAAGTATCTTATTGAAACAGTATATTGCTGTAGAGTTGGAGTAGGGTAATAAGCAGTTAGGAGAAAGAGGGTCCCACAGTTGTGAATAGTTGATGTAAAATGTTCACTTTCAGAGTTAAAAAAAAATACATTGATATTTTTTGGGAGTTCTCTATCACTCATATTTCAACAGTTTACAAGGTAAATTGAGCATTTCTTTATGTTTAGTTTAGTTTAAGTTATCAGATGAGCTTCACGCAGTGTCCTAACAATTGCTGTGTGTGTATCTGTGTGTCTCTGTGTGGGGCAGGTCTGGCTGTCTCTGTGGTGCTGAAAGTGATGCAATGCCACCCTCTGCTGGCCTCTCCACGCCACTGCACAGGCATTGGTAGAGGGTGAAAACCAACAGAGATTCACTCAGAGAGGGGGAGGGAGAGGGCAGCTGCTCACAGCACCATCCAAACTGATGTCTTATCTATGTACTGATCTAAATGTCCTTTAAAAATTGTAACTGCCCCTATTTTAACCAGTTCCTCTGGAAGTTCATTCCACACACAAGCCAGCTTCTGTCTAAAATAATTACCTCTCCTGACTTTTGTAAATCTTTTTCCTCACGCCTCAAAATATCCCTCAGTTTTGAATCCCCAACTCTAGGGAAAAGACATCAGCCCTACAGCTAATCTGTACCCCTCATCATTTTACAAACCTCTTTAAAGTTACCCCTCCATCTCATACTCTCCAGTGAAAAAAGTCCCAGCCGATTCAGCCTCTCCTTATAGCTCAATCCCTCCATTTCCAGCAACATCCAGGTTAATCTCTTCTGAACCCTCTCCAGCTTAATAATATCAAGGTCAATGATATCAAAGTGAATAGTCAAGGTATTTGCTAAATGTACGGGGGAGACCAAAACTAGAGGACATAGGCTTAAGGTGAGAGAGTAACATTTAAAAGTGACCTAAGGGGCAGCTTTTTCACACCGAGGGTGGTGTGCCTATGGAATGAGCGGGCAGGATATCCAGACTGGACACAGTATTCCAGAAGAGGTCTCACCAATGTCCTGTACAACCACAACATGACGTCCCAATTCCGATACTCAAAGGTCTGACCTATGAAGACAAGTGTGTTAAACACCTTCTTAGCCACTTTCTGTATCAGATGCAAATTGTAAAGAATTAAACCTGACAGCCTAGATCTCTGTACTACAACACCACCAAAAGACCCTACTTTTAATTGTATAGGTCCTGTTGTTGTTTGATTTACCAAATCCAATGCCTGGCATTAATCCAGACTATCCTCCATCTGCCACCCCTCAGCCCAGTGTGTGATATGACTGCCACCTCCCCCTACCCCTTCAATTTTAAAATGCCCACCCCTCTCCAGGAGGCCTGCACACTCTGGCCTTGATTTTCACAAAGACCCTGAGCTTGGTTTGCCTTGTGTGGTTAGAGGGAGGAGGGATAGATTGCAGACACAGTCAGTGGGGAGGAGAGGCTGGACAGTAATCAGCGGCCTGGTATCATTTCATGGTTTTAGGAAGAGGGCAGACACATGTTAGAGGTGGGTAAGATTGATCGGTGTTTTGGGGTCAGAAATTGAGCTCTTCCTTCGCCTCTGGTGTTCAGTAATAAATATCTATTTGAGACCCATCATTGGGCAGAGTGTTTCTGCGGGATTTCTTTCCCTAATATTGCAGACTACAGATAATAGCGATTAAAGATGTTCATAGTTAATTTCAATATTCAGCAAGTACACTCAATATCCTACAGTTGAGACAAATATCTTGCATTTGTTTAATAATACAAAGTGTTTTTTGTAATTCAGTAATAGTAACCTGATTATAATCAATCCACACTGAGCTGGAAGTGGGCACTAAAATATGACCCAAAATCTGGGTATGGTAGTATAGTGGGCAGTGTCCGTGTCTCTGAGCCAGAGCTCTGGGTTTGATTCCAATTCCTGAACTTGTGTGGTAGTGTTCCTAGCTCTGGACCAGAAGGTGTGGATTCATGTCCTGCCTGTTGCAGAGGTATGTCACAGCATGTCATAACAGGCTGATGGACAAACACACAGGAGAATAATGTTACAGCTTTATGGGTATTGGGCAGTGAGGATAGTGTCCCTTCCTCCGGGCACAAAGGTCTAGGTGTAAATCCCACAGAAGTGTCTCCTAATATATCTGAACAAACTGATTAAACTGGTTTTAGAATTGTGACTTGATGGAGAAGGAAGAGGTGTCAGTGTTGCATTTCAGAATTTAGGCCCAGGATGACTGAAAGTACAGCCATTCGTGTAGATTGGAGTCACATTTCGCAGCAGTAAAGGTTTATAAATTCAGAACGGTCATGGATAGGTTGAATAGTCAGGGTTTTTCCCCAGGTTAGGGGCGTCCAAAACTCGATGGCATTGGTGGAAAGTGAGAGGGAAAAGGTTTTGAAGAGGCCTAAAGGGCATCTTTTCACATAGAGGGTGGTGTGTATATGGAATGAGCTGCCAGAGAAAGTGGTGGAGGCTGGGTACAACTACAGCATGTAAAAGGCATCTGGATGCTGACAGACCTGCCGAGCTTTTCCAGCAATTTCTGTATTTCTTTAAAAAATGCATTCATTTTAACACACGTATTCTGAATAAATTAGACATTTTTATTTCTTAATGAAGCAGGAACATAAAAGCATATCTTCAAATCGACCGAGACCATTTTCTGCTCAGGGTATGGCTCTGTGAATGACAGCAGCAATGATGCACCGACATGGGACAGGGAATGTGATGGAGACATCGTTTGGACAATGTACATGGGATAATATCTGGACAAAGTTCTTTCAAGTTACAATTGCAGAGGGTGTGTGTGTGTGTGTGTGTGTTTTATAGAAAGGGAAATATTGATTATATATTTGCAATACAAAAATAGTTTGCCATTCATCTTTCCACCATAGTTGGAGTAACATTGCTCTGGATCATAAACGTGCTATTTGAGCAGATTAAAGATACTAGCCTGACTTGTTCCTAAAACTTACCCTGACCCAGTCTGAGACCGATATCATCGGCTATATCACCGACCTGGTTACATTTAACATTTGTTGTGAGCAGTGCAGGAGTGGGACTAGAAAGGAAATAGTGACCCAAAAAGCTGGGGAACTATAGACCGGTGAGCCAGATGTCGGTGATGGGTAAGTTGTTGGAGGGGATCCTGGAGGATAGCATTTACATACATTTGGGAAGGTAAGGGCTGATCAGGATAGACAACGTGGCTTTCTGCATGGGAAATCATGTCTCATTAATTTGGTTGAGTTTATTGAAGAGGTGACAAAGAAGATTGATGAAGGCAGCTTGGTTGACATTGTCTATATGGACTTCAGCAAGGTGTTCATTTAAATAACAAAGAACAAAGAAAATTTCCAGCCCAGGAACAGGCCCTTCGCCCTCCAAGCCTGAGCCGATCCAAATGTACTGTTTAAATCTGTCGGTCAATTCCTAAGTATCTGTATCCCTCTGCTCCCCACCTACTCCTCTGCTCCCCACCTACGATTGCATCTGTCTAGACGCACCTTAAATGAATCTGTCGTGCCTGCCTCTACCACCTCTGCTAGCAACGTGTTCCAAACGCCCACCGCCCTCTGTGTAAAGTACTTACCGTGTGTATCCCCCTTAAACTGTCTACCTCTCACCTTGAAAGCATGACCTCTCGTTATTGAATCCTTCACCCTGGGAAAAAGCTTGTCTCTGTCCACCCTCTCTATAACCTTCATGATTTTGCAAACCTCAAACAGGTTCCCCCCATCTTCTTTTTACTAGTGAAAATAAACCTAAACTACTCAGCCTCTCTTCATAGCTAGTATTTCATTCTGATTGGTAGACAGATTAGTAAGTTTCAGTCACATGGGATACAGAAGAAGCTAATCACAATTGGCTTGAAGGAAGAGGGATATTTTTCAGACTGGAGGCTTGTGAGCAGCAGTGTGCTGTAAGAATCAGGACTGAGTTCACAACATTTCATCATTTATGTAAAGGATTTGGATCTGAATATCGGGGCCAGAGTTAGTAAGTTTACAGACGACATCAGAACGGTGGTGTAGTAGATTATCTCAGAGTACAACAAGACCACAAATAGATGGGACAAAGGGGCAAGGAGTGACAGATGAAGTTTAATTTAGATAAATACGAGGTTTTGCAGTTTGGGAAGGTAAATCAGGGCAGAAGTTATACACTTAATGGTAAGGGCCTGGTGAGTGTTGAGAATCAAACGGACATAGGGCTGCAGGTACATTGTTCCTTGAAAGTGGAGTCGAATGCAGACAGTGCGGTGCAGAACACATTTGGCACATTTGCCTTAATCAGTCAGAGCATTGAGTATAGGAGTTGTGGTGGCATGTTGTATCTGTACAGGATGTTGGTGAGGCCACTTTAAGAATACTGCGTACAACTCGGTTTTCTGCAGAAATGACGTAAACGTGTGTTCCAGGACTGGAGGTTTGAACTTTAGGGAGAGGTTGATTAGTTTGAGGTGTTTCCCCCTGGAGTGTCAGAGGTTGAGGGGTCACATTATAGACGTTTATAAAACCAGCAGGGGCATGTATATTCTGAACAGCCACGCTCTGCTCCCCAGGGTAGGGGAGTCCAGAACAGGAGAGTATAGGTTGGAGGGGAGAGGGGGAATGATTTAGAATGGACTGAAGATAAATGTTTCACACACAGAGTGGTGTGTGTACAGAAAGTGCTGTCAGAGGAAGTGCTGAAGGCGGTTACAATCGCACATTTAAAAAGTATCTGAAAGACGAGGGATATTGGCCAAATGCTGCCAAATGGAATTGGATCAGATTTGATATCTGATCGGACTGAACAGATTGGACTAACGGGTCTGTTTCCATTCTGCATGACACTGATTCTATCAGAGGAATGACGAATAATTCTGAATGGACGTTTCAAGTGGGAATTCTCTTCACTGGAAGTTTATCGTGCCTCTATGTTCACATTGATTGAAAGCTGCATTAGGTAAATATTTGACAGAGAAGTGAGTCATGGATAATGGGACACAGACAGGAAAGTGGGGCTGAGGCCACAATCTTAGTGCCTGGTGGACAAGGCTCAAAGTGTCTAATGACCCACTCCTATCCCTCAATCCCGTGCTCCTGTGTTCCATTCAGCCCATTAAACCTGTTAGGCAGGAGCATTTAGAGACTACTTACTTCTATAATCTGGTGCACAGAAACAGAGGAGATCATTCGGCCCTTCAAGACTGTCCCACACGCTTTGAGGTGATTTGAGAAATGTAATTGTAAAACCCAGGCTGGGTATGAAAGAAGCCCCTCATCTCTCTGTACAGAACTTCCCCTCTCTGAAACTTGTGCTCTATTTGTTGGTCAAGTTGTAGACCCAAATTCACTATGAATACAACCCCCATACCTCACCCAGCGATTGCTCACAAAATCCTTTTGTCTCCCTGACGACAACATTCAATAACAGAACATTCATGAAAATTATACCCACTAACTTTCTAAGAACAGAATGTGAGAACATTAGAACAGGGGCAGGTCGTTCACTCCCCACCCCTGCCTTGCCCTTCACTAAGATCATGACTGATCTGCTCTTGGTCTCAAATCCTCTTTCAAACCCAATTCTTCATCACCCTCAACTCTCTGACAGGTCAATCTCCATCTACCTCCTCTTCAAATACTTTCAGTCATCTGGTTCCCTGAACACTCTTGAGAAGAGAAATCCTGACATTCAATGCCACCTGTTTGAAGAAACCCTTGCTGCTCCTATACCATGGCCTATTGATATGAACAAAAGAGATTAACACAAGGGGTCAGGTAAAAATGACTGGCCCTGATATCAAGGCTTCTGTTGACCTCAAGGAGCTTAACAAATCTGAACTTAATGGGAATCAGAGAAAAGTCTCCAGTGTTTGGAGTCTAACATGGCACAAAGGAAGATGTTCATCATCTCAGTCCTGGGTCACCTCTGTGGGAGATCCTCAGGGTAGCTTCCTCTTCACAAACATCTTCAGCTGCTTCATGAATGTCTCCCCACTCTCACTCTCCCCACCATAAGATCCGAAGTGGGGATGGTCACTGAGGATTCCACAATGTTCAGAATAATTTGACGCCCCCGTCGGCTTCTGAACCGGTCTGTGTCCATGTGCAGCAAGACATGGACTCCATTGTGGCTTGTGCTTTTAAAGAGTCCGTAGCATTCATACAAAGGTCTGTCTGACACTACACATTGCCACAGTAAAATAAGAGTTCATTCCGCACCTTACACTGGTTTCACAGGAATATGAGGAGGTCGTTCAACCCATTGACACTATTAGAGAAGAACAGGGACAGCTCATTCAGTGCCTCCAACATATTACTCAAGAAGGGAAGGATTCTAATGTGATGGGCCGCACCAGAGCCCCTCGACAATATTTGAAGGCGGTAGCCTAGACTCTAATGTTTTCTTATTTTAAAGAAAATGTAAAATGTCTGTTCCAGATGCAATGTTTCTGGACAAACAACTCGGTGTGAAGCATAACCCCATTTGCTTAAATACGATAGATGAAATAAAACCAAAGAAAGAAGAATTTAGAATAACGTAATTATATTGGACAAGTTAACAGAACAATAGATCTAGGAACTAATACGAATGAACTGTTCCAATACTGGAAAATCACATGAACACAGCCCTTGGAAAAAAGGAATATTCAGACACTGAATGACACAAATATTTCTACAATTTAGGATTTAAAAACAGCACCAAGAGAAAATTCATAGAGAATAGCTGCCAGGAGACATTCACTAAAACTTTCAACTCGGTGGAGACCCCAATAATTTCTGATGTTACTGAGAAACCGAAACCCAGAAATCCTAATCTGTGAAAGCTGACCACACCCATTCCATCTGCATTAAAATAAACCCAAGGTATCACTAGTTGTTTATTCAAGTGATCCTAACTAGCCAGCTTGGTAACGGTCATTCAATCTCTCTCTTAAAATAAACCAGAACAAAATAACTTCTTAAAGCTACAGCATCATCACACTAGTCAGCACATCGAGCTGTCATTCAGGAACCAGGGGTAACACAATCAGGCCCTTGGCCCAATCGGACGAGGAAGAAGCCAGTCAGTCCCTTGAGTCACTTACACAGGAACAGTAGGAGGCCATTCCCACCTCAATGCACTTACACAGGGGCAGAATGAGGTAATTGATGCTGATTCCTGATGAACGGCTTATGCTCGAAACGTCGATTCTCCTGCTGTGCTTTTCCAGCAAACCACTGTCTACTCTGATCTTCAGCATCAACAGTCCTCGCTGTCTCCTAATTGATGCTCTAACATGATGAACAAGTGGAGCAGAGGCTGCACAGACAGACTGCTCCACGTTGTTCCTCGTAGTTCTGTCTGTCATGATACACACGTGGGACATTAATGCGGTTTTCTAGTGGTGAGGAGGGAAGCCATATGTCTTGTGTGAAGTCACAAGAAGGCACCTTCCATCTCCGGGAAGCCAGCCTGGTGTTCTCTGTGTCGGGTGGATGCTGATGGGAATGGCTAACTGTTTCAGATGGAAGGTATTGTGGCTGCTGTTGGGGATTGTGAGCAACCTGACGTTCAGTTCGGGTTCACACGCCGACTACACAATAACGTGGGGAGAGTTAATTAAGGCATATAAACTATTAGGAAAGTCACGTTAGACTGATGGATGGACTCTCTAAATTCAAATAATGCTGATCTTGTTCATGTTGATCTTGTCTAGTGCACATCCTGTTCAATGTAACCGTTATGCCTTACTCTGTCCTAGTCTATTTCCACCCTATGATCTGTCTGGCCATGTTTACTATGATCTGCCTCCACTGCTCATAGATAAAGTGTTTCCCTGTACTGAGGTACACGTGACAATAAATCAAACCAATAACTCCTGGGTAAAGTATGGAATTTCTGTTTTGGAAATAAGAGACCAATGCCACTCCTCATGTTTCAGCATCACCATTTTTTCGTCTCTCACACTCTACAGGTTAAACACTCAGTTTCCTCACTCTATCCTCATGTTACCATCATCCATGTCTATGGTACGGGAACCATTCCTTGCAAAGGACATCAAATCTGTACAGAATGCTCCAAATGCTCTCTCAGCAAGCTTCTACAACAGCTGAAAGATGGCTTTACTTATGTACTCGAATCATCTTACAATGAAGGACAGCATGCCATTGACTGCGCCCCTTACTTACACAGGGTTTGATTCGGAGCAGTCAGCATAGACAGCATAGATCATGCTTCCCAAATTTCTTAGAGTGCTTTGATGAGGTTTGATAAGTTTCCAAATGGCAGGCTGCTCAGGAAGGTTACAACACGTAGAATGCGTGGGAACTGTCCAATTAGATACACAGTTGGCTTGATGGTAGGAAGAAGTGGGTTTAGTGGAAAGATGTTTGTCAGACTTGAGGCTGGGTGTATTGCTGTTTGGTATCTATGATTTGGTTGAGAATGTACAAGGTTTGATTAATAAGTTTGCAGATGACACTAAAGTAAGTGGGAGCATGATCAGTGAGGAATATTAACAGAAATTGCAGCAGGACCTTAATCAGTTGGGGAAATGGGCTGGGAAATGGAATTTAATATAGAAGCGTGAGGTCTTGCATTTTGGAAATTCAAATCAAGGTAGGAGTTTCATGGTGAATGGGAGGGCCTTAAGGGGTGCAGGGGGCAGAGAGACCTTGGTGCTCAGGTGCACGGTTCCCTGAGAGTGGAGTCACAGGTAGACAGGGCAGTGAAGGAGGCATTTGGCACATTGGCCTTCATCAGGCAGGATATTGAGTATAGAAGATGGGAATTTATGCTGCAGTTATACAGGACTTTGGTAAGGCCGCACTTAGAGTATTGTGTTCAGGTTTGTCACCTTGTTATGTGGTTGATGTTATTGAATTAGAAAGAGTACAGAAGAAATTTACAAGGATGTTGCCAGGACCCAATGGTCTGAGTTATAGGGAGAGGTTGGACAAGATAGGACATTTTCTTTAGCGTGGAGGAGACTGGGGGAGTTGTTATAGAGCTGTATAAAATCACGAGGGGTATAGATAGGGTTAATGGTCTCAGTCTTTTTCCAAGGTGTAGAGAATCGAGGATGAGAGAGGATCAGTTTAACGTTAGAAGGAAAGGAATAAAGGGGAACCTGAGGGGCCACTTCTTTCCACAGAGGCTGGTACGTGGATGAGCTACTCGCAGATGTAGTTGAGGGGGGTAAATTAACAACATTTCAAATGCGTTTGGATAAATATTTGGGTAGGAAAGGACTGGAAGGATATGGGCCAACTGCAGGGAAATGGGGTGAGCGTGGATGGACATTTACAAGGTGGAGTCGAACCACTCTGTTAATTAAAACCAAACACCCAGAAAAGCTCACCTCACCTCGAAATCTGTTAAAATATGAGTGACACAGACCTCCTTTTAAACAGAAATTAACAAGTTAGTTTCTTAACCTTAATAGTGAACACTAAACAACAACTATTTACAAATACAAGTCCGTCTTTTCTTAGCTACTTACTATCTGACTCGAACTCTGTAAAAATATGCTGTTCCAACAACCCACATATTAAACATTACAATCTCAAGACCATACAGTCTCTATCTTCCCCGCTGTCTTCACTCTTTCAGCTGCATCTCCCCGGGTCATTTTTTTTGTTGCAAGTAGGTTTGACATGAACATGTGTCTTTGAGAGAGAGTGTTTGAGATGGTCAGTTAGCACTCCTGCTCTACAGCAGTTGCTCTACTGTTGGATGGCAGCAGCTCTCCCTCCAGTTTTCAACATGCTGGGTTTATATGCTCCCCATGATATAATAATTCTCATAATTTGATTGCTGTCCAGGTGTCGAAACAATAATATTCACATTCTGTTGGGATCTGGTATCCTGAGCGTTATTTAAACTCTTTGGTTACATTTGAATGGCTGTCAAAACAGCAACCAAAACTCAGGAATCCATTTCTCAGCTAATGGTGACATGTGGAACAGTGTGACCTTCAGCTCGCATCTCAAGCTTTAATTTCTATTCAGCAAAACCCGATCTGTCTTAAAGTGTCCATATATGTTTTTGTCTTCATAACATCTCCCCGTTTCAGAAAATAAAATGAACTAGCAGAATGAAAAGATGGCTACATTTGTTTTCCTCTAACTCTTAATCCCAATTTTATGAAATACCAAAGTGTTAATCTCAGTTATATCATTCATATTAATTCTGCACACCAATACAACACTGGAATAAGTCAAATCTTATCTACACTTTTTCCTTTAAATCCACGAAAACACAATCTGCTATCACATTATAGGAGCCACAGTATGTACATTTTGTAAGTTTAAAGTCGGTAAGGTAAGACTCCAATGAAATAGTCTCATATTCCGGTCTTTAAATATTCCAAAAAATGCGAGAGATTTGTCGTTGTCCACAACTATCTCCGACAATTTGTTTATCATATACACATTAAAATATTGTCAGGCCAGCGTGGAACTTAATCATTCTTGTTCAATAAGTAACCTATCGGGGTCTCCATTTTAATTTTATGATTTTATCTTTAAGTTAATAACGTTCAACAATATATTCTGATTCATTATCTCTGTGTGTGCATGTGTATGTGTGTGTATATATCTCTGTTGTACGTCCATTAGCCTTTCAGGACGGAACACCTCTGCCTGTTCAGGGTTTTTCTGCACCGTCACATCAAATAGGGTGTCAGTTCACTGAGCATCAACTCATTTGTCTTTTTCGTTCGTTTTTCCTTCCTGCTATAACTTATGACAGTGGGATCTTGTTACTACACTGTCTGGAAAAAATCCTGGGTAATTTTCTTTTAACTCACCAATTCCCTCATCTTCCTTTGGCTTCTCCACCACAAGGGGTGCCTCCTGCTAAATCGTTCCCAAGAACAAACTCTATTCCTAGAACAGACACTCTGTTACTCACTGTCACTGTTACTTCCCCAATCTTGATTTGGCACTCCAACCTGATGTTACACAAGGGAATGTTTAATTTCTGTCCCCATTTCACAAGTTATCACGCTCTTGATTATCATGTCAGAAAGAGTGACAAAAAACTTTCATCTCGTACTATTAGAGGGTGAGAGAAAGTGAGGGCGGCAGATGCTGGAGCTGAGAGTTGAAAAGTGTGTGGCTGGAAAAGCACAGCATGTTGGCAGCATCGAAGGGGCTGGAGCAGTGACGTTTCAGGCATACGTCCTTCAGCAGGAAAATGGGGCGTAAGGGAGGGGGAAGGAGGTTGAAAAATAATTGGGTGGGTGGGGGTGGACCTGGGTGAAAGAGAGCTTGGAAGGCGATTGGTAGATGCAGGTGGGGTGTGATGGTGATATGTTGGAGAGGGGGGTGGTAGGACAGCTGGAACCCTCAACCTGTACAGCATCAACGTTGACTTCATCAAATTCCAAATCTCCCCTCCACCAACCTCTCCCAGATCCAACCGTTCAACCTAGCACCGTCCTCTTGAACTGCCCTAACATGCCATCTTCCTTTCCACCTATCGACTCCACCTTCTCCTCCGACATATCACTATCACTCCTACCTACATCTTCTTATTGCCTTCCCAGTGACCCTCCCACCAGCTCAGCTACTACTCTCGTATTTATCTTCCAGCCCCCTTGTCCCCCCACCACGTTCCGGACGATGGGTTTCTGCCTGATATGCGAATGTCCTGCTGTTCGGACGCTGCCTGATCTGTTGTGCTTTTCTGGTGCCTCACTTCCCAACTAATAGAGACTGAGCAGATCCCTTATCTCACAAAATTATAATTTCTTATCCTTCTCCCCCTGTTCTTTCTGAGTAAACTTTATCTACAGAGCTGAATTGTTTAGTGAGATCAGGCACTGCCTCCATACCCAGCCCTTGCCGAGGCTGTGCAATGTCCTGCAGCTCCTCGGCTGCACTTGGGGTTTCCTTTACCAGTTTCACTAATGCCACTGGCTTAGCCTCTTCTACCGCATCTTTCCCCAAAGTGTCTTCTTTAACGCCCAGCACGGTGTGCCATCTTACTGCAGTGATAACAACCTTTTCCCGGTGCCCCTCTTAAACCATCGGCACTGTAATATTATGTGTTCCACTCCCTTACAGTGAGAGCACCTGAGGCCTTTCACCACCTTTCAACCCCCTTGGGCTTCTTTCTTCACCTGTGGTAAACTATTGTGAACTACTGTTCGCTTTGTAATGTGTGATCTTCCCTTCTCCCAATTTCTATCCCCCACAGGATGAAATTCCTGCCAGATGCTAAATTTCATCACATGCCACAATACATATTTACCTGCCATTTCTGCCGCGCTTCTCACTTCTTGAACTTTCTATTCATTCACATGAATTCTTACTATCTCTGGAAGTGAGTCTTTTAACTTCTCCAGCTGATTAATCTTCCTTGAAGCCTCACAGGTCTTATCCATTTTTAAGACCATAACCCACCTATCAAAATGACTGGTTAATTCTTTCAAACTCAATATAAGTCTGACCTGGTTCCGTCTCTATTTTTCCGAATTTCTGTCTATATGCTTCTAGTACCAATTCATAACGAATCAAAATAGCCAATTTGACATCGTGATAATGTCTGGATCCCTCGTCTGACAGCGCTGCACATACCTCACTAGCTGTGCCCACCAGATTAGTCTGAACTAGCATTACCCAAAAGCTCACTGCCGTGTCATTTTTTCAAATGAAATAAAAAAAAGGTTTTAACATTTTTCCCACCGAAATATGACAAGTTACTAACCTAGTTGTATACATCCCTACGTTCTCCCTTTATCTCCATCCTGTTCATTTAACTTTCTTCCTTAATTCCCAACTTCTGAATTTCAACTCTCCTCTTTCTTTCTCTTCTCTTTCTCTTTTTTCTCTCTCTGTTTCAGCCCCTTTATTTATCTTCTAACTCCAGTTGCCACATTTGCAATTTAAGTTTTGATAACTCTACTGCAGTTGCCTGTTTCTCTGATACATCAAAGTGCTTGACCAACTCCATTGCAATTCCAGCTTCCCTTTTCTCCCTGGTTAAACCCAATTCCAACCTATTGGCTAATTCTAAAAAATGTCCTCCTTCTGTCTTTCTAAATTTCCTTGGAAAATTCGGGAACCTCTTCAGTAATGTTAAAAACCAGTTCCCTCACTTTTCATTTAACCAACCACAAATAACAAAATTAAACGAATTTTCCCAATGGTTTTATTTGAAGCTCAAAGTCACTAATTGCAATGAGTTGTAATTTGCTGGGATCTGTTGTATCACAGATCTGTTCAAGTTTGTCCAAATGTCATATGGCGAGGCCCCAAACTGTTATAACATCAATGTCAAACCACTCTGTTAATTAAACCACATACCCAGAAAAGCTCACCTCACATCATAATCTGTCAAAACGTGAGCGACAGAGAACTCCTAAATTCCACTAATAAACAAAAAAATAACAATTTATATGTATGCAAGTTAGCTCACTGAGCTTGAAGGTATGCTTTCAGAAGTTTCGTCACCATGACTGTTTCTTAAATTGGGTGATGTCATTTCAGGTGATTTTAACAATAAAATGTAGACAGAATCTAAATTGATGAGTTTATTGATGGACTTCTGGTTAGAATACCATTCCTCTAAGAAGGTCCTTGCGTGTCTTAGTATGTGTGTGTGCTTTGTCCCAGTCAAAGTGGTGCCCTTCTTTGTCTGTATGTATGGAACAGAGTGAGAGTGCGTCATGTCTTTTGGTGACTAGTTGGTGTTCATGTATCCTCGTAACACGACAACAGGGCAGTTTCAATGGTGGAAAAAAGATTGTATATATACTGTTTAATCAATGTGTGTGTGTGCAGATAAGTCACAAATGATGTATAAAATTGATAAAATATTGAAACATTATTTGATCCTCTCAACGTTCCCTCTTTTTCTGGGATTCCCAACTCTAATTTCTCATTCTTACCAGGATGTGTGCTCCAAATTCTTGATTCTGGTGTCCCAATTTATTTCAATATGTTGGCCTGCTGGGTTCTTTCCAAAGCTAGTGTCTATCATATCATTGGAGATACATATTCTGGCATCAGACTCAGCATTTGAACATATTACTCTGTTGTACGTGCACTGTACAAAGGACCACAGCACACAGACATTGCCAAAATATTCGGGGATGTTCATCTGCTTCTTTCGAGAATGTGGTTTTCTCATTTTCCATATCTCCATATCTATATACTCTCTCTCTCGTTCTCCCTTTGTAGCTGGTTTAGAATTCCACCAATTATTCTTCGTGTCCCTTTTCTCAAAGCTCCTTCTTTTAGTTTACATCTCTTCAAGATGTAATGTGGTTATAATTAGGCAATGTAACTACAAAGACATGTGGGAGGAGCTGTCCAGAGTTAATTGGATGGGAGCTGAGCAGGAAACACCATGGAGCAGCAATGAGAGGAGGTTCTGGGGATAATTTGGAAGATAATACAAGAAATGCAACCCCAAGAACATGAAACATACTCATGGGAGGAGAAGGCAGCCATGAGTGATAAGGCATCAAATCAAAAGAGAAAATATACAATGTGGTGAAGATGATTGGGAATCCAGAGAATTCATTGGCTCCGAAACTACATAACTCTGGTATCACTGACACTACAGAGCCCTTAATCATGGTCAGGGAAAGAAACAGAGGAAAAACAATCACTTTAAACACAGAAGATGGTATTTCTCAAGGAAAGATATTCAGGTGAATTAAACATTTGAATTAAGAGCAGTTAAATGCTTTTGCGGAATGAGTCAGATTGGAAGCAAGACTCGGGGAGACAGACCCTCAGCAGAATGAGAGTTTGAAAATTGAAGTATTTCCACATTAGAAACCAGGTTAGGTCACTGAGTGCAGGGCTGATGGGTGAATGGGTCTCAGTGAGAATTGGGGAACAGACAGCAGAATTGCATTGCAGATATTGCAGCTCCAAACTGCGTATTCATGTAGTGCTTTAGACCACAGCAGCAGGAGAAGCAGAACAGCATCCAACCACAACCTGTAACTTTTTGCCAGGATAACACTGCAGTCTGTCATTACCATCAACAGCATCTATGGCTCAGTGACCAGTGTGGGTGAACATGTCAGAGTCAGAATCACATGAATCTTAACCTGATGCTAACTCATTTATGCTACCGGACTTGATCAACAGATCTGAACGAAGCCCTGCAGTCCTGCCACATTCAGTTATAAATGGTGATGGACGCTTAAACAAATAACTGGAGGAGAGGGCTCCACAAACATCCCCATCCTAAATAATGGAACAGACCTGCACATCAGTGTAAAAGAGAAGCATGTTTTATCTGCACCAACTTCTGCCAGAAGTGTTGAGTCGATGGTAATCATCACCCTCGCCATGATGCCCACAGAATCACAGATGCCAGTCTTCAACTAATGTGATTTGCTGCACGTGACATGAAGAAACAGCTGAACACAGTCGATACGGACACATGCAATGGGCCAGGACACCATTCCTGCAATAGGACTGAAGACTTGTGTTGCACAACAAGCCGTGTCGCTGGCGAAGCTGTTTAATTCCAACTCCAACTCTGACATCTCCCTGGCAATGTGGAAAATTACTCGGCTAAGTCCCGTTCCCCAAAACGGGAATAATTACAATCTGATCATTTACCACCCCCTCAGTCCCATCACGACAGTCAAGTTGGTAGGAGAATTTTTGACAGAGCTGTCAAGCATCACAAAAATACTCTGTTCAGTGTTGTCTCTGACAGGTCCCCATGTGGAGATGGTGCTGTTGTGGAAATGTCACTGGATTACTAATCCAGACCAGGCTAATGCTCTGGCAGCTGGTGGAAGTTAAATACAATTAATAAAATATCGAGATCTAAAATCTGGTGTCAGTAACAGTGACCTTGAAGCCAATATCGATTGCAAACAGAACTTCCTTCTCCAATGTACTTTTAGGAAGTGAATCTCCCATGATTTCCTGGGCTGGCCTAAAACTGACTCCAAAGACCCTGACGTGTGATAAACATTTCAATGGTCTCTGAAACGGCCAATCAAGGCACTCACTTGTATCAAACTGCACCAAGGTCTGGAATGATGAAACCGGACAGAACATCCGGCCTCAGCATCAGTGTTCGAAAAGGGAATGGGAACAGAGTCCTGTCGACCCTGCAGAGACCTCCTTCCTAACATCTGAGAGCTTGTGACAACATTTACCGAGCTTTCCCACAGACTGCACAGAAACAGCGGGAAAGGATTAGGTCATACAACACATTGAGCCTCCCCCATTCTAGTTCATGGAAAAACATCTCCTCAATGCAATTACGCCATATGATATACATATCCGTTAATGTTAGTAACCTTTGGAAGTTATAAAATAGGAAATGCAGTAGTACGTTTGGTCCATTGAGTTTGCGAACCAATTCTATGTAATGATGGTTGGCCCTTCATTTCCACACCGTGCTCCTGCTCTCCCATCATCCCTTTACTGTCTCTAAATCCTTATTTATAATCAGTGTCTTGGTTTCCAGGTGCAAGCCAATTCCCCAGGGTCACCAGTCAGTGAGTGCAGACATTTATTCTCATCTCATTGCAGAGTGACCTGCCTTACTAAATACTGTGGTTCCTTGTTTTAGTCATCCCAGCCAGGGGAAAATCATCCCTGCTTTTAATCTGTCTCACCCTGTCAGAGTTTTCACTGAGATCTTCACTCATTTTCCTAAACCCCATGGAATATTGGCCCAGTCACCCCAAACTCTGTTCCCACAACAAGCTCGTCATCCCAGATATCAGTCTGGTCATCCTTCACTGCTCTCCCTCAATGTCAGGTTGGTCCTTTATTAGGTAAGGAGACCAAGCCTGCACACAATACTGCACAATGCTCGAGATGGGATGTCTCCAAAGGCCTGTACAGCTGCAGTAAGACACCCTTTCTCCTGGACTCACACCCCCCTGAAATGAAGGTCAACACACCATTTATCTTCTTTACTGCTTTCTGTTTCTGCAATATTGCTTTCAGCGACATATGTACAAGGAGATGCAGATCCTTTTCCGTGTTATAGCTCCCCACTTGGTGGGTCTGTGTACACTGGTCAGCGTGTCAATGGCAAGCCCAGTATTGACTTCTGGTTACAGAACTCACTGCGCTGCAGGGACCTCAGAGGTTGATGCAGAAGGAAACAACAAAAAGGAGCATATGTCCCTTTGTAAATCAACGTGTTTCAACCAATCCTTTTCAAATTGTAGGATTCCAGTTTATCATTTCCACCAAAGGGCACACCGTCACCTCTATCCACATTGTTCTCCATCTGTCACGTATTTACCCATTCACTCCATTTGTCTTAGTCTTCTTGGTGCTTTTTTACATCCTCCGCACCCACTCACAATCCCACATCCATTAGTGCTATCAGCAGGCTGGGATGTATTGCATCTGATTCCAGCAACCAAATATTTAAAGGACATTGTGAACAGCTGGGCCCCAAACACCGATCTCTGTGATACCTCAGCAACCGTCCTCTGTTAATTTCTATTTCTGTATTTCGTCAATCTGGGTGTCACTGGCTGGGCCAGCATTTATTGCCTGTCCCTAGTTGCTCTTGAGAAGGTGGTGGTGAGCTGCCTTGTTGAACACTGCAGTCCACCTGCTGTGGTTGACCTCCAATGCCATTAGGGAGAGAATCCCAGGATTCTGACCCAGCGACTGTGAAGGAGCTGTGATATATTTCCAAGTCAGGATGGTGAATGGCTTGGAGGGGAACCTAAAGATGATGGTATTTCCATACATCTGTAGCCCTTGTCCTTCTAGATAGAAGTGGTCATGAATTGGGAAGATGGTTTCTGAGGATCTTTGGTGAATCATTTCATTGCAGCATGTGGATAGTAAAACACTGCTGCTGCTGCTGCGCGTTGATGGTGGAGCATTGTGGGTGAAGGGACAGTCAAACTGGCTGCTTTGTCCTGGATGGTATAAAGCTTCTGGAGTGTTGTTGGGGCTGCACTCATCCAGGCAAACTGGGAGTCTTCTGTCACACTTCTGACCTATATTGTATTGACATGCATTGTAGATGATGGACAGAATTTTGGAAGTCAGGATGTGAGTTACTCGCCGCAGCATTCCTAGCTTCGGACTTGCTCTTATAGTTACAGTGTTCATGTGGGGAGACCAGTGAGTTTCTGAGCAATGATTACCCACCAGGACTTTGATACTGGGGGATTCAGTGATAGTACCACCATTGAATGCCAAGGGGCAGGTTAGATTGTATTTTATTGGTGATGGTCATGGTCTGGCATTCGTGTGGGCTGAACATTACTTGCCACTTGCCAGCCTGGATACTGTCCAGATCTTGTCGTGTTTGAACATGGACTGCTTCAGTATCTGAGGAGCCACAAATGTTGCAGAACATTGTACAATCATTGGCGAACATCCCCACTTCTGACCTTAACATGGAGGGAAGGTCATTGATGAAGCAGCCCTGAAGAAGTTTCTGTTCACTGCTCGAGGGACTCCTACAGACATGGAGCTGAGTTGACTGTCCTTCATCAACCATGACCATCTTCCTACGTGTCAGGTATGATTCTAAGCAGCGGGGTGTTTGCCTCTGATACCCATTGAATCCAGTGTTGCTAAAGCCCCTTGATACCACACAAGGTCGAAGGCAGCCTTGATTTAAAGGGCTGTCACTCTCACCCCACCTCTGGAATTCAGCTCTTTTGTCCATGTTTGAATCAAGGTAATGAGATCAGGAGCTGAGTGACCCTGGGGGAGCCCAACCTGGTCATCATTGACAGGGTATTGATGAGCAGGTTGCTGCTTAAAAGCACTGAGACCTTCCACCACTTTACTGATGATCGAGAGTAGACTGATGGAGTAGTAATTGGCCGGATTGGATTTGTTCTGCTTTTTATATACCGGAGATACTTGGGGTAATTTTCCACATAATCAGGAAAAGCCATTGTTGTAACTGTATTGAAACAGTTTGGCTGGGGAGTGGCAAGTTATGGAGCACAAGTTTCCAGTACTATTGCCAGAATGTTGTCAGAGTATGGACCCCATAGAGTATCCCGTATCTCCAACCGTTTCTGGATATCGCGTGGACTGAATCGAATTGGTTGATGACTGGTAACTGAATTGCTGAGGACCACTGGAGGAGGCTGAAATGGATCATCCACTCAGCATTTCTGACTGAAAGTTGTTACGAGTGCATCAGCCTTATCTTATACACTGAAGTGCTGGGCTCTTCCATCATGGAGGAAGGCGTTATTTGTGAAACCTCTTCCTCCAATGAATTGTTTAATTGTCTCCAACGTTTCTCGACTAGATGTGGAAGGACTGCAGAGCTTGGATCTGAACCGTTGCTTGTGGGATCACTTAGCTCTGTCTATCACTTACTGCTTATGCTGTTTGGCCCACGAGTAGTCCTGTTTGGTGGCCTCACCAGGCTGACACTTCATTGTCAGGTTTGCCTGGTGCTGCTCCTGCCATCCTGCACATCCATTGAACCAATGTTGATCCTCTGGATTGATGGTAATTGTTGCGAGGGGGATATGCCAGGTCATGAGGTTGTGTGGCTGTACAATTCTGCTCCTATAGATGAACCACAGCACCTTATGGACACCCAGACTTGAACTGTTAGATCTGTTCGAAGTCTGCCCTATTTCGCACTGTGATAGTACCACCCAAAATGGTGAATGTTATTCTCAATGTGCAGGTGTGACTTTGTCTCCACAATGACTATGCGGTGGTCACTCTTAACGATACTGTCATGGCAGATACTTCTGCAATTGGCAGATTAGTAAGGCTGTGGTCAAGTGTATATTTTCCTCTTGTTGGTTCCTTCACTGCCTGCCGCAGAACCACTCTAGCAGTTATATCCTTTAGGACCCAGCCTTCTCGATCAATAATGCTGTAGCTGAGATACTGTTCGTGGTGAACATTGAAATACCCCACCCAGAATGCTACCCTCAGTGCTTCCTCCAAGTGTTGGTCAGCATGGAGGAGTACTGATACATCAGTTGAGAGATGCTGGTACTTGGTAATCAGCAGGAGGTTTCCTTTCCCAAATGCAAACTAATGCCATGGGATACGGAGTCACTGTTGAGGACTCCAAGAGCAATTCCCTTCTAACTGCATCCCACTGTGCCGCCACCTCTGCTGTGTCCATCCTGCTGATGAGACAGGACATATCCGGGGAAGGTGATGGGGTGTCTAGGTCATAGTCATACTCACAGAATCATACCTTACAGACAATGTCAGGCTGTTGCTTGATGAGTCTGTTTATTTCTATTCACTGTTTACTGCCAGCTGTCCCATTCTCGAAACATGTCCATATATTAGCCCCAATCCACTCAGATTTGATATTGCAAATTGGGCTTGGAGCTTTACCAACATTTTCCTAAAAATCAAAATGTTTTACATCCATTACTGCTCTTTCATTTGTCAGCCAGTCTGCTTCTCAAACATAATTCCCATTTCATAAATCTATGTTAGTGTTGTCTATGACTATTACTTTCAGCCACAATAATTTCTGCTAAACCATTTACTTACTATGTTCTATGTTCCACGTACTCTATCATTTTCCCACACCAGACTTGGTTTTCCTTATATTGTTAGAAAGTTTTGTGTAGACAGAACTGAAGTAGTGGCTTCATAGTTCTGCCATTTCCCTGTTCCCCATTCTCCATTCTCTGGTTCCAAACTGTAAGGAAACTACACTTGTTTTCTCATATTTCTCACATTGACATAATTTAACAAGCTATTACAGTTCACACTTATAACCCTTATGAATATAACTCTTCAGAAACCCATCAATTCCTGCCTTAAAATGCTCCAATAATTGACCTTCCACATGGTACACTCACGGGAGCAAAGACTCTGTGCCGACAGAAGTACAGCACGATCTATATTAGTCCCACTTTCTACAGCAGTCCCGTAGCCTGGAATGTTATGACACTTCCAAGTGCTTGCCCAAGTACTTTTTAACGATTGTGAGGTTACTCGTGATAATTCCCCTCTCAGGAAGTAATCCCAGAAGCCCACACATCGACGTGAGAAAATGTTTAAATCATCTCTGAACCTCAAACTTTTCACTTTAAAAGTGTGCTCCTTTGTTCTTGACCCTCTGACTAAAAGGAACAGCTGCTGTCTATCCCCCCTGTCCGTGTCGCTTATAATCTTATCCTTCTGAATCACTGACTCCTCAGCTTTCTCTGCTCCAAAGTAAACAACCCGAGCTTATCCAGCCTCTCTCCATAGCTGATATGCTCTACCCCAGGGAACATCCTGGTGAATCACCTCTGCACCCCCTCCAGTACAATCACATCCTTCCTGGAATGTGGCTCCCAGAGCTACATACAGTATTCCATTTTGGCCGAACCAAAGCCCTGTATAGGTCTTATATCTCCACCCTGATTAGGAAACACAATACTCAAGGTCCAATTCTTAACTAGTCCATTAACCTGCCCAGCAGAAAGTGAGGACTGCAGATGCTGGAGATCAGTGCTTAAAAAATGTGTTGCTGGAAAAGCGCAGCAGGTCAGGCAGCATCAAAGGAGCAGGAGAATCGTTGTTTCGAGCATAAGCCCTTCTTCAGGAATCTGCCCGAAACGTCAATTCTCCTGCTCCTTTGATGCTGCCTGACCTGTTGCGCTTTTCCAGCAACACATTTTTAAGCATTAACCTGTCCAGTCACATTCAGGGATGTGTGGAGAAGCACAATCTGAGCTTCCCAGTGTGCTGCCATTCATTGAGTCCTCCCCTGCCTGGTTCCTTCTCCCAATGTGCATCACCTCATATTTATCAAGGTTACATTGTATCTGTTATTGATCTGCCCATCTGACCATTTCATCTGCATCTTCCTGTAACTTAAGGCCTTCCTGCTCACTGCGAACCAACTGGTCAATCTTTATGTCAAACGTACACTTACTTATCACACCTCCCTGACTCTCCACCTAGCCCCCTCCACATTCACATTTGTTTTTGTTATGAATAACACAAACAATAAGGGACACATCACTGATCCCTGTGGTACACCAGGGGACACTGGTCTCCAGTCACACAAACAGCCTTCTCTCACTACCCTCTGCCTCCTGCCACTAAGACAATTTTCGTTGTAACTTGTCAAGTTATCATTTATATTGTGAGATTTTACATTATTTTTCAGTTTCCCAGCTGGAAATTTGTCAAAGGCTTTCCTACAAAGCTAAACAATCGACCTCCTCAAACTAATTCAATCAAATCAATTAGATGTCACTTCCTTCTGATAAAGTCATGATGATTATCCCTGATCAGACCTTTCGACTCTGATTGGAGTTCAATTTTCTCCTTCCCTATTTTCTCCAGTAGTTTCCTTAACAGTGACCTAATACCCGCTCGTCTATTGTTCCCTGGTCTATCTCTCCCACCCGAACTGTGAAGTGGAATCGTGTTAGCAGTTCTCCAGTTCTCTGGCACCTCCCCTATGGTCAGATCCTAATTAAAATATTCAGACAGGGTCTTTCCTCCATTCACCCCAACAGCCGCCTGTGATACAACTCATTCAGACATGGAGTTAGGTCCAAATTTATACAGAACAAAGCCTCAAATCCTTTCTCGTATTTTACATCAATCTGTTCAAGAGTTTCCCCATCCATCTCCTTGAATTCTGTACTTGTCTTCTCCGTCTCTAAAGTAAAATAGATGTGAAGGTCTCATGTAACAATCCATCAATGTTCTCCAGCTTGACACACAGATTGCCCCTTTGGTTTCTAATGGACACTAACTGTTTGCTGATTATTCTGCTCTACTTGTCCGTGTAGAATGTCATGGGATTCTCCCAGATCTCGCCTACTTGTACTTCTCCATGTCCCTGTTATTCAGTCCCCTCTGTGTTTCTAAGTTTCACTGCAACCACCTCTCATGTTTCAAAACTCGAGATCACAGGGTGAGTTTCCACATCAGAAAATCTTGCCGTTTTAGGGATGAATCTGAATAATACCTTTTGCAGTTCCTCTGTAGTCAATATCTTATTTCTTAGATTGGGACTCCGAACAATACAAAATACTCTCATGAACACTCGATACAACTGGTGCATGACGTCTTCTATATTCCAATTACAATCACCTGAATGTAAAACTATTTTTTTCTTTGCTATTTTCATATGTTCTTCCTAATACCTCTCGCTTTAACCTTTCTTATGAGCTTACTGTGTGAGTTTTTTTTAAAAATCTCATGAATATTCAACTCTACGTTATCCATTGGTTCTTCATTGCCTATGTCCACAAGAATCATCTTCAAACCATTCCAAAAAAAATGTTTGCCACTTCTGGTTTTCCTTTCATCGGTATATTGTCACACTCCCAAGTTATGTTATTACCTTCTACATGTGTAGTCGCATGTTCTTTGTAATCGAGTCCAACAGACACCCGACTGCGGATGACAAGATAACTGCTCTGTAGTTCACCCCTCTCCATCTTCATCCTTTCTTAAATGGTTGGATAATATTTGTAACCTTTGCCTTATACGGATTGGCTAAATGACTTTCGAGAATGTGTCGGAAGATAAAGTAAAAATCCACGATGCAATCAACATGTCTATTGCTGCTTCCTCATAAATCCTTGTATGAAGTACATCTGGTCTGTCAGATTTATAAATATTCAATCCAGCTTCCTTTGCAAAGATGACCTCAACATCGATAAGAATAATCTCAGACTTTACTTACACAAGTCCCATGGTCACTTGGTATTTCTGGAAGAATTTCTGGACATTCTTCCAATGAAGATAGACGCAAATAAACTGTTTCTTTTCCCTGCGATTTCTCTGTTCTCTGCAATAAACTATCCTGAACGCACACCAACTGTTCCACATTTGACCTTGTTTTTTTTTTCATACATTGATAGATGCTTTTTAGCAGTTTTTATGTTTTTCTTTCGTTTGCATGCTTTTTCTCTTTTCGATTTTCTTCTCAGTTTCTTGGTCATCCTTTGCTGGGTCCTACATTTCTCTGAATCCACTGGATTACTACAACTTGGCAATTTTCAAAGCTGCCTCCTTTCATCAAATAGGTAAGTGAAGGTGGGGTTGAAAGTGATAATCGGAGAGGAGGGTGGACCAGATTGATAGCAAGGAAGGTGGACGCATAGGAATGTACAAAAGGGCGATGCTGACTTGGAGGGTTGGAGTGGGATAGGGTGGGATTAGGGGAAATGGGGAAATCCACTATGATCCCCTGTGTTTGGAGGGTCCCAAGGCAGAAGAGGAGGCTTTCTTCCTGCAGGCTTCTGGTGGCTCGGGTTTGGCGATGGAGCAGGTCCAGGACCCTCATGTCCTTGGCAGAGTGGGAAGGGGAGGTAAAGTGCTCAGCCACAAGGCGATGGAATTGTTCAATGAGGCTGTCCCAGAGATGTTCTCTGAAATGTTCCACAAGTTGACCTTCTGCCTCGCCAATGTAGAGAAGAACACATTGGGTTCAATGGATGCAGTAGATGAGGCGGTCTGTCTCCCTTCATCACCTATCACTTTCAACCCTACCTTCATCTACCTACCGCAATCCCTGCTAACCTCCCCCCTGCCTCACCCCCTTCTCATTTATCCCTCAGCCCCCTTGGCCCATAAGCTTCATTCCTGATGAAGGGCTTATGCCCGAAACATCGATTTATCTGCTCTTAGTATGCTGCCTGACTGTGCTTTTCCATCACCACACTCTTCGCCTCTGATCTCCAGCATCTGTAGTCCCGACTTTCTCCTCACACCTTGATGGCTTGCATGACTCATATTTATAACAGTTACTTCAAATAAAACAAAAACTGTCGTGTACTCAAACAGCATAAAAGAAAACCAGTACATTGTGATCACTGTTCCCAAAATGTCCTTTCCAGCAAATTTTTCAATTAGCTCTTCTGATCACTCAACACCAATTCCTAAATCACCTGATATCGAGCTCAGTGCTTAACATAATGCTCATGTAAACCATCTCACACGTGGTCATGAAATCCATTTTTCCCAGCATTAGCATTCAATTGGGTTAACAGAGTTTAGATATAACTTAAACAGTACATTATCACTGCATTAGCCACAAATGTGTATAACTCATTTCCTGTTTTATAACATAACCAAAATATGTGTATTGCAGCTTTCACTTTGATATATAACTCCCATCAATGTTTGCTCCTCCTTGCTTTTTTTTAATTTCCACCTTACTAGATTCTGTGGAATCTGACCGATGTGGGCTCTGGGGAGATTGATGGTAGAGATCATCTCGTCACATCATTTATGATCTTCTCAAACTTTAATTACTCCAGATCTCCCGTTATGCAGTGGAGTAGAGAAGGACAATGATCTTCCAACAATGCTCTGTATTCCCCCAGAGAGCTGAGAAGACTTCTCTAACCTAGTTGGGAACCTTCCAGCAGGCCGGTAAAGTGTTGCTGCTGTTGTACGGGCTCTTAGTGAGATCGTATCTAGAGTAGTGTGTACAGATTTAATCTCTTCAATGAAGAAAGGATGTTGTTATATTGGAAGCAGCTCAGAGATGGTTCCCTCAACTGATTCCTGCAATGAAGGTGCTAGCTTATAATGAAATGATGATCAAGTTGACCCAGTAGCCATTGGAGTTTACAAAGATTCAAGATGATCTTATTTGAACATAAATGGCAGAAGGAGTGAACGAGTGAAGTGAATTACACAGATAGTGGAGGAATCCATTCCGTTCTCCAGCCTGTTACACAGGAACAACAGGAGGATATTCAGACCTTCGACCCTGTTACACCAAACAGGATGAGGCTATTCAGCCCCTGGAGCCTGATATACATTTAGAGAAGGAGGCCAATCAGCCAGTCGAGACTATAACATTAGGCCATGCTGCACCAGTATCCTGTTAAACAGCAACAGGATCAGTCCATTCAGCCTCCTCAAGTCTGTAACATAGGAACTGGAAGAGGTCACACAGTGAGTGGAGATTGTTACACTGGGATAACAGGAGGCCATTCAGACTCACCGAGCCTATTGCAAGGGAATTGGATAAGGGTTAAAAACTATCTGACACTTCTTTCATGAGAAAGGAAGAGGCAATTTAGACACATGTCTGTTGTGTGGGAACAAGAGGAGACCAATCAATCCCTCGGTCCCATCTCTGGATGAGGAGACCGTTCAGTATTTCCACCTGTTATAGAGAAGTATGAGAAGACCCATCAGCCCCACAAAATGTTACACAGCAACAGTAAGATTCCATAATCTCCCAATCCTCTAAAGCATCAACAGGAGGATGTCATTCTGGCCTTGGAGATGGTAACATGGGAACACCAGAAAGACATCAGCCCATCGAGTGTGTACACCAGCAGGATGATGAGTCCATTCAGCCACACGTGGCTCTTACACAGCATTTGGACCAGATCTCTTAAAAACGTGTGCCTTTTAAACAGGAATTCAAAGAAAACGTAAAGCTTTTCGAAAGGGAAGAACTTGTAATAATGGTATACATTAGGGACGAAAGTGTAACAATAAACTATTGTAATTTAAGGCAACTTGTTAGAGTCCATTGTTCCGGACATTTGCAAAGTTAAACCACAATCCATCAGAGTCAACATGGTTTTACGAAGACTAAACCGTGTCTGAATTGTTTGCTTGAGTTATTTGAAGATGTCACAAACAAGGTGGGTCGTGGGAATCCTGGAGATGGAACATATCTGGCCTTCCTGAAGGCATTGGATGTGTCGCTTCTCCAAAGAGTAAGTGGTAAGATCAGACAACATGGGTTTAGGAGTAATTTATTAGCTTGGATGGAGGATTGGTTACCCAACAAAATGGAGTCAGATGGAATAAATGTATAATTTTCATTTGGCAAATACAATTTGTGGGGTGACATTGATTTCAGGACTCATGCCTCAACCATTTGCGATCGATGGAATGACTGTACTCTGTTGATGGGATCGAAAATACGATGCCACATTTTCAGATGACACTAACATCGATGGGAAATTACTTCAGAATGATGGTGCAAGAGATTTTAAATCTATATGGATAGGTTGGGTGAATGGGCCAACATTTAGCAAGGAAAATTAAAGTGAAGAAATATGGGGCTTTTAGGGTGTACGTTTGCTCGCTGATCTGTGGGTTTGATATCCAGACATTTCGTTACCTGGCGAGGTAACATCATCAGTGGCGACCTCCAAGTGAAGCGAAGCTGTTGTCTCCTGCTTTCTATTTATATCTTTCTCCTGGATGGGGTTCCTGGGGTTTGTGGTGATGTCATTTCCTGTTCGTTTTCTGAGAGATTGATAGATGGCATCTAAATCTATAAGTTTGTTTCTGGCGTTGTGTTTGGAGTGCCACCACAAAGAAAAGCCACCATTTCGACTGGGACAACACATCTATCCTGGGACAGGCTAAGCAAAGATATGCCAGAGAGTTCCTAAAGGCCTGGCACTCCAACCACAACGACATAAACAAACACATAGATCTAGATGCCATCTATCAACTCCTCAGAAAACGAACCGGAAATGACATCACCACAAACCCCAGGAACCCCATCCAGGAGAAAGATATAAATAGAAAGCAGGAGACAACAGCTTCGCTTCACTTGGAGGTCGCCACCATTGATGTTATCTAGCCAGGTAATGAAACGTCTGGATATCAAACCTACAGCTCAGCGAGCAAACCAACATCCTAAATCTCAACCTGAGCTACAAACCTTCACAAACCTTGCAAAAGCCATGGGCGCAACACACTACAACTTGCCCGTAGATGGGAAAGGAATGCCATCCGAGAGAGTTCCGCTCGCGAACAACTGTACTTCCTGCATGAATGTTTAAGAAAACAACTACTGCCAAAAGGTCTGCAATATAAACGCCGATAAAAACACCTCAAGCCAAAAGTTTAACAGAACAAAACGGCCGCAGAATGCTCCGAGAATTAATCAATGACGCCCACCACCGACTCTGAAAATACAAACGGGAAATTGCGCGCCAAAAGCCGTTATTCAAACAAGCAACAAACCAAGTATGGTCAGACGTGATAGAACAAGCCATCAACACCAAACAACGACAAAGACAGATAAAGAAAAATCCGGACGTGAAGAAAAAACTGGAAAACTCACAAAAAAAAACACAAAACCGATAACACAGGGACATGGATAAAGAACTTACCAGACCGGACCCTATCAGACACAGAAAAAGCGGGACTAGTCAAAGGATTAAATTTCAATTACCGAGACGCTGACAAGAAGGAATTACTTGCGGCATTAGAAACCACATTGAAGGACAACAATCTCATGGAAGAAACACAACAAACGATCAGACAGACAGTTGCACCTATTCTCAGCTGAAAGAGGGAAGGAAACAAACTGACCACACAAGAAAAGAAAGCCCTAGAAAACCGCAAAAAAGACAAAGACATCATTATATTACCTGAAGACAAAGGTCGCTCACAGTCATCCTGAACAGAAGGGACTACATAGAAAAATCTTATGCACTACTCGCAGGCACCAACACCTACCAACAGGTGGCGCTTGACCCGACCACACAACTAGGAAACAAAATTACTTATCTCCTAAGAAAATTACACAATTCCGGACAATTAAACAAGACAGAATTCCAGAAAACGAAACCCGATGGGACCAATACCCCACAATTCTAGGGAGTACCAAGAATCCATTAACCAGGAGCCCCCCTCAGACCTATAGTCGCACTACCCAGAACACCAATTTACAGACTAGCCAAAGAACTACACGCAAGACTAAAATACCTAGTAGAAGATTCACAACACTCCATCCACTCCACCCAGAAAGTCCTAAAAATCATCAAAAACGCCTACATAGAAGAAGACGAAGCAATGATCTTATTCGACATAACAGCACTCTACACCTCCTTTAACATCGACCTGGCAACGGAAACACTTACCACACTTTTAGAAGAGACCATCACACACACCAACCGCCATCAATCACATTACCAATGAAAATATCATGAAGTTAATGGACCTGTGCCTCACCACCCACTTCACCTTCAAAAACATAGTCTACAAGCAAACCAACAACACACCCATGGGATCTCCACTTGATCAGGATTCATAGTAGAAGCAGTAATGCATGGACTAGAACAAACAGCCCTACCAATCATCAAACCAAATATCTGGATTCGCTACATAGATGACACTTTTGGCATCACAAAATGAAACAAGATGGAAGAGACATTTAACATCATCAACAACACTCTCACAGGCATAAAGTTCACCAAGGAGGAAGAAACCGACAACAAACTCGCATACCTGGACGTCACAGTCGAAAGAAAGGACAATGGAGAACTACAAACCTGCATATAGAGAAAACCGACAAACACTGACCAAATACTTAACTACACCAGCAATCATCCCAACACACACAAACGAAGCTGTATCAGGACACTATTCCAACGAGCCACCAGACACTGTAGCTCAGACGAGATACGCAAAACAGCGGAGAACCACCTATACGAAGTATTCAAGACGAACAGATACTCAAGAAATACAGTGCGCAGGTTCCTCAAGGACAAACCACGACAATCAGACCAAACACAGCCAGAAACCCTAACCACCTTACCATACATCAAAGAAGTTTCAGAAATGACAGCCAGACTAGTGTGACTCCTCGGAATCTTCGTAGCACCCAAACCCACCAACACTCTAAAACAAAAACTAACAAACTTAAAAGACACAGTACAACCCATGGACAAAACCAATGACATCTACAAAATTCCTTGCAAGGAGTACCATAAACACTACGTAGGACAAACAGGAAGAAAGTTAACCACCAGGATCCACGAAAACCAGCTAGCCACAAAATGACACGACCCTCTCTCCCTCGTAGTCCTACACACGGATGAAAAAATCCATCATGTTGACTGGGACAGCACATCTATCCTGGGACAGGGTAAGCAAAGGCATGCAAGAGAATTCCTAAAGGCCTGGCACTCCAACCACAACGCCATAAACAACACATAGATCTAGATGCCATCAATCAACTCCTCAGAAAATGAACCGGAATTGACATCACCACAAACCCCAGAAACACATCTTGGAGAAAGATCTAAATATAAAGCAAGAGACAACAGCTTCGCTTCCCTTGGAGGTCGCCAATGATGATGTTACCTAGCCAGGTAACGAAATGTCTGGATATCAAAACTACAGCTCAAGGAGCAAACATACACCCCAAATCTCAACCTGAGCTACAAACCTTCACAAACCTTGAGAAAAAAAAAAGTGGTGCTATTCACGTTGGCCAGTATTAATGGAGAGACAAATTATTATCTAAATGGCGAGAAAGTTCAAAGTGCTTAGGTGCAAAGGGATCTGGATGTCTGCTTGCATATCACAGAAAACCTGCATATGGGACATACCAGGAAGTGAACAACCGCTTATCACACCCCATATCATTATTTCTGAGCTACACAATGCCAGCATTCGATACACTAGGGAGCCAAAACCCAAGGCCAGGGAAAGATACCAAGGGACAGAGAGATTCACATTAAGGACTGAAACAGACAGTTAATTAACTAAAAAGATGTTGTGGAAATATGGGGAAAAAGTCAGGGCAGTGGGACTAATTGGAGAAGTGAGATCTTCGTGAGTAAAATTACAAGAATGAGAACATTCAATAAAGGCATTGCCAGATAAGCTGAAATGGTTTGTTACATCAAAATCTGAATCTGCTTCACAGAACACCACAAACAACATTAACTGGGACAAGATGACAGGCCCGTATGGAGAGCTGTGCAGATCATGCTCGCGTGTTGCTCAGTAAACTGCACTATCTGCCCAGTATGAGAGTATTGCAAACTTTACTATCATATGTTAACTATATTCACATCAGGTAACTGCCTACAATGGGAAGGTTTGCTCTCTCTGCTTGTGTGTGTGTGTGTTCATCAGGGAGAGAGTGTGTGTGCATATGTGCGCGTGATTGACGTGGTTAAATGAGAAACACATTGTCTGAGAAAGAACGCACATGAAGAAAACAATTTTAAATACGAACAACTGGCAGGCTTTTTATTAATCAACAGAGAGAACGAGGGAAGTTTCATGGACAGATACGGTAAAGTGTTTGAGAATGGTAAAATAAAGGCATTGCCAGACACAACAGCAATATACGTCAGCGTGCATGAATGACAGATGGGTGGGAGTTTGGTGTGAGTTTGAATCAGATTTGTTTGGGCAGGTTTGAAGCCGGGAGCATCAGCAGCAGATTCTTGCCTTCATTGAGACTGTATTTCATATCTCATGATTCAAACAGCAGATGGAATAAACCAGTGCGACATATTCTGGACTGATGAGTATTTCAAGTTAGAAATGGTCAAGGAATGGTGTCAAGAATCAGCTCAGTGTCAAAGGGATCTCCCACTTTTGTGACATGTCTGCTTCTGCTGCAGCTATTGTCCAGGGATGGGGTTGAAACAATAGAGGAAGTGGAGTTTGTAACCAGAACAGTAGACAATGACCTCCATGCTCTTAACAGCAAAGGCAATGATATAATGTATTGTGGTTCTCCCCGGAAACAGAATAGGTCAACATAGATACAAGGAGTAACACTGCCAGAGCAGAGAGCGTGACAGTAATTGAACACCTTCATTGATGTCAGTTAGTAGTGGTCTGTAAAGTGAATATCTGGATTGAGAGATTCCACAGGAACAATAATTTTGGCAAGAAGTGTAGACTATATGAAATAACAGTAATACAGTCATAACTGGTTCAAAGAAAACAAAATCTGGACAGTGACACTCACCAGGAACGCCAACGATAGCCAGGAAGGGATAATAGAAGTATTGAATAACGAGAAGAGCGTAATAGATCCGTGATGATAATGACGGCCAATCAAATGCAGAAAGATACCAAACATAAACGGATAAACTCCTGTCTATTGTTGAAATATTCCTGTCAAATGTTCTCAGATTCTGATCCATTGTTGGAATATTCCAGTCTAATATTCCCAGATTCTGATCCATTGTTGGAATATTCCAGTCTAATGTTCTCAAATTCTGATCCATTGTTGGAACATTCCCGTCAAATGTTCTCAGAGTCTGATCACTCCTCCCCCACGCTCTGGATCTGCTGATCCCTGTCAGTGCTGTCGGTGATGCTCCCGCTCATGTTATGGGTTGACTCATTGTACGGAGGCCATTTATCATTAAAAGATGGACACTCTCCACTGAGATAATTCGAATCCACGGAGGTTGCATTAATCACAGTCACTGAACAAACAGACTCAGTTAACCAGTTCCATACATCACTTTAAATTTACTGGTTTTTAATGGAATAGTTGAGGTTTGCTGAGGGATGGACCACAAATCTTTCAAACTTCTTAATCTTTTTTTCCTTGTATATGAGAATATTAACAGACCACGGCAACAACCTATATTTGTTCCACTCTGTTTATGAAAGGAGGCAGTTATATAAAAAAAAACAAATGGGCTGCATAATAAGAAGTCGGTTGGGCAAGTTTCTAGATACCTGAACACAAAGTACGGTACTTATTGACCAGTGTGAGGCTACTCATGGTTTTAATGCCCTGTTATCAAATCCTTTCGTAACCTTGAGAAAGAGCATTGAGACTGCTGCTCAGGAACTGGGCAAAACAATTCTGTTCCTATGGACCTCTAACAGAGGGATAAGAGAAGGCCATTCAGCCCATATTAGTCTGTTGCTACTTGAAAAGGTGGAAAACTGGAATATTGGCACATTTTGCCAACATAATCATTCAAAACAAAGGGATGTGTCACTGCAGCTGTATGAGGTGTTACTGAGAGGGCACCTGGAGTACATTGTGTTCTCTGTGTTTCTGTAACTGAGAATGGTTGGACCACCATTAGATACAGTTTACCGGCAGCGCGTAATCCACGGGTTGCTGTGTCATTTGATGTCTCGGGTCTGTTACACAGGGAAAGGAGGATGCCATGAAATCTCTTGAGTCTATTTCTGAGGGACAGGAAGAGGTCATTCAGCCTCTCCAGTCTATTACAGAGGGGCAGGAGGAGCCAATTCAGCCTCTCGAACCTGTTCCAGAGGGGCAGGAAGTGTTTATTTAACTTTCAAATCTGTTACACATAAATATAAGTTTCAAACTAGTTGTGGAACAGGAATGACCTGATGTAAACATTAAAGTTCCTACTGTGAATAAGGTCAATTTTGAAAGTGTTAGGTGAGCCCTGTGAAAGGCTGATTAGGATACCCTATTTGCAGGTAAAGGGATGGTTGGAAAATGCAAGGAGATTAAAACTTGGTGTCAGAGAGTCCAGTGCCATCGTGTGCCTATTAGTGAAATGGGCAGGGCTGGTGGGTGCAGGGAGTGCTGGATGGCTAGATATATTGAGGCTCTGGTCAAGTTAAGGAAAGTGGTATATGTCAGGTAAACAGGGCTGAGATCAAGTGAGTCCCGAGGGGGGTATAAGGGAAGTAAGTGTATAGTCAATGGGGAACTCCAGCCAGAAAAAAAATGGATATGAGATGGCTTTAGAAATAGGGTTAACGAGGCATTGAAGCAACTGTAACGTCCTTTAATGGCAAAATATTAACTAGGACGAGAATAGGGCACCTTACAGGTCAGTAAGGCAACCTATGTGCGTAACCATAGGAGATGGAAGGGTTACTAAATATGTATTTCTCCTCAGTGTTTACTGTAGAGAAGATTACAACAGTGAGAGAAGGAAGAAATATATAGTGATATCTTGAATAGTATCTGTATTACAAGGAGATATCGGACATTTTAAAACATACAAAGGTGAACAAATCCCTGTGACTTGGTCAGTTGTATCCTCGAAGTTTGTGGGAAGCTCGGAAAGAGATTGCTCAAGCTTTTTGCTGATATATCTGTATTATTGATTTACACTGGTGAGGCGTCAAAAGACTGGAGGGCTGCTAACATAGTGTCATTATTTAACAAAGTAAGGAAAATACAGCTAAATATAGATCGGTGAGCCTGACGTCAATGGTAACTAAATTGTTGGGGGGGGGGGGGTGGTTGGTTGATGGAAAGGATGTATATGCATTTGGAAAGACAAGGACTGAAGAGAGCTTTGTACATTGGAGATCACGTCTCACTGACTGGGTGGAATTTTTGAGGAAGTGAAGAAGATGATTGATGACGGCAGGGCAGTGGATGTTATCTTTATGCAATTCAGTAAGATAGCCAAAATGTTCTACATGGTAGACTAGTTATCAAGGTTAGACTGCCTGGAATCCTGGAGAGCTTGTCATTTTGGCCCAATTTTTTCTTGAATATTGGAGATAGGGCGTGACAGTGGACGTTTGTTCACTGAACTTGGAGACCTGTGACTAGTGGCGTGCCACAAAGATCAATAGTGAGTCTTTTGTTGCTTATGCACATCATTTGTACTTGAGTAAGTGAAGTATGGTCAGTAACTTTGTAGATAATTCCAATTTTGGTGGTAACGTCGACAGTGAAGAATAATGTCTCAGAAGGTAATGAGACGTTGAGTGGTGAGCTGAGGAGTGGCAGATGGAGTTTATTTTAGATAAATGTGAGGTGTTGCATTTTGGCAAGAAATATCAGAGTAAGAAATAGGTAGGGTCCTGTTGAAAGTCGCCAATCAAGGATAACTCCATAGAAATTATGGAATCCCTACAGTGAGGAAACAGGCTATTCTACCCATCGAGTCCACACCGACCCTCTCAACAGTATCCCACTGGACAAACCCCTACCCTATCCCGCTGAGCCTGCATTTCCCATGGCCAATCCATCTCGCCCACACATGCCAGGGTACCATGCACAATTTAGGATGGTCAATCCACCCTTACCTGTATATCTTTATACTGTCGGAGGAAAACATAGTACCCGGAGGAAACTCACACAGACACGGGGAGAATGTACAAATACCACACAGTCCATCATTCACGGATGGAATTAAACCCAGATCGCTGTCCTGTGAGGCACCTTGTGGTGCAGGTTCTCAGTTCCTTTAAAGTGCCGTCACAGGTAGACAACATAGTGAAGAAGCCACTTGGTGATCTTCCCATTATTGGTGTGTGCTTTGACTCTAAGCATTTGCATGACGTGTTGGATCTGTACAGGATATTTGGCCACTTTTGTAATATTGCCTTTAATTTTGGGCTCCCCTCCCTGCTGTCGGGGAGATGTTGTCAACCTTGAAAGGGTGCAGAAGAGATTTAAATGAATGTTGCAGGTGTTGGAGGGTTAGAGTTACAGGGAGAGTTTGAATAGGCTGGGGCTATTTTCAAGTATTGAGCCTAAGGGGTAACGTTAAAGAGATTTATAAAATCATGAGGATCATAGATAAGGTAAACAGTCAATGTCTTTTCACAGGATAGACGAGTCCAAATATAGATAACAAAGGTTTAAGGTGAGAGGAGAAATATTTAAAAAGGGACGCTAAAACAACATTTTCACACAGACACTTCTGTGTGTATGGATTGAACAGCCAAAAGAGGTAGTGGAGAAAGGTACAGTTACATCTTTTAAAAAGCATTTGGATGGATACATGCATGGGAAGTGTTTAGTGGGAGATGTCCAACTGCTGGCAAGGGGGAACCAGATTAATTTAGGGTATTTGCTCTGTATGGATGACCAGACCGCAGGATCTTTTTCCGTGCTGTACATCTCTGAGAGTCTATTGACAGAAGGAGGTTATTCAGGTTCTGAATACTGTCAGTCAGCTTGTTTGCTCAATTACTGAGAGTCAAATACAAAAATAAATCATTCAGATTTTGATGGTGTTTTTCAGAAACAGGAGAAGGGCTTTTACTCAAGAAAAGCGGGAAAGGATGTGAAGAGGCTTCAGTCCCTCAACTCCATTCCACAGAAGCAGCAGTTGAGCACAGAGCTATTGGAGCCTGTTACTCTGGAGCAGGAGGAGGACATCTATTTTCACAAAACTTGGATTAGGCGACAGTCACTCAACTGCTCGAGACTGGGACACAGCAACAGGAGGCAGTCACTCACCTGCTCGAGACTGGGACACAGGAACAGGAGGCAGTCACTCAACCGCTCGAGACTGGGACACAGGAACAGGAGGAGTCACTCAACTGCTCGAGACTGGGACACAGGAACAAGAGGCTGTCACTCAACTGCTCGAAACTGGGACACAAAAACAGGAGGGAGTCATTCAACAGCTCGAGATTGGGACACAGGAACAGGAGGGTGTCACTCAACTGCTCGAGACTGGGACACAAAAACAGGAGGGAGTCATTCAACAGCTCGAGACTGGGACACAGAAACAGGAGGCAGTTATTCAACTGTTCGAGACTGGGACACAGGAACAGAAGGCCATCACTCAACAGCTCGAGACTGGGACACAGGAACAGAAAGCAGTCATTCAACTGCTCGAGACTGGGACACAGGGTCCAATCACAAGAATGAAAACAAATAATAAAGGTATTGCCAGATGTTTAGCTCTCTCACATTCGCAATCCAACTCACATAACCACTCCATCCATTATATGTTCATGATGGAGCACTGTGTAGATCCGGCTAGCGTACTGCTGAATGCAACCCAGCAATATCCAGAATGGAACTCTGTGCAGCCCACACCACTGCTCGACCTATAATCATGGGCTAAATGTCCAGAGTGGGGAGCTGTGCAGACCGCATTGGTTCATTCATATGTAAACCCAGACTGTTGCATTGTTCGGTGACACTGTGTTAGATTGCAGCCCAGTGTGGGGAAACTTGCAAACAATGCTGAAAGTGACAGGATGTGCGGCTCCCATCCATTTACAGCTCCATATCTCCACTGTGCCTTGTCAAGGGGTGCCATGATGTGAAAATCACTGCGATGGAGAGATGTAAATGGAAACAGTTTAAATACCAATAGTACTGATTAAGGCGAGTATCACACCAGTATTTAAAGTTGAAATGACTGAGATAATATCCAATGGGGTTTTGTGAACGGTACAATGTAGTTAGAGGGGGATGGTAATGTTATAGTGGTTGCACTATAAGCCTCCAAATCAACAATGGGAATTAGAGGAAGAAATATACAGGGAGACTGGGGAGACTTGCAGGAACAATAGGATTGTTATAATAGGTGATTTCAATTTTCCGAACATAGACTGGGACTTCCCGATGGTTAAGAACTTAGATGGAAAGTGATTCGTAAAGTGTGTTCAGGAAAGTTTCCACAATCAATATATAGAATAACATGCTCGGGAAGGGACACATTCGACCTACTGTTGGGAAATAGGGCAGGATAGGTGAAGGAGATAAAGTGGAGGAGCATTTTGAGAAAAGTGATTAGAGTTGTATTAATTTTAAAATAGTTATGGGAGGGACAAAATTGATCCACAGTTTCAACTTCTAAATTGAGGCAAGGCGTATGTTGTTGGAATTAGACAGGGGATTGCAGGGGATGATTTGAGTTGTTTGTTTCGAGGTAAAAGGATTTCGGGCAAGTGGGAGGGCTTTAAAAGTGAGAGAGCTCGAGTTCAAGGTTTCCATTTTTCTGTGAGGGTGAAGGCAAAGTGAGACTGGAAGAGAGAACCCTGGATGTCAAGAGATATTGAGGCTCTGACCAGAAAAAATGGAGGCGTGGCTCAGGTTCAGGCAGCTCGGTTCAAGGGATTCCCTGGAGGTATACAGGGGATAGAGGAGTTTAGTGAAGAAGGAAATCAGCAAGGCGAAAAGGGAGTATGGGATAGCCTTGGCTGAGAAATTTAGAGAGAATCCAAATTCAGTATAATAAAGATAAAGAAGCTAGGGAAAGAATAGGATGCTTTAAAATCCAAAATGCATGTGTAAAACCTCAAGAGATTGGTGAATTCCTCAATTTCCCCTCTGTGTTTACCATGAAGAAAGACATGAAGACCTGTGAACTTTAGGAGGTTAGTTGTCAAATCTTGGTACAGTCCATATCACAGCAGAATTGCTGTTGGATATATTAGAATGAACAAAGTCAGACAAATCTCTTGGTCCTGACCAGATACATCCAAGAACACTGCAAGAAGCGAGAGGTAAAGCCTAGGCGCCAAGATCTGGAAGACTGGGCGGTAGCAAACGTTGTGCCTTATTCCAGCGTGGCTGCAAAGAAAAGCCCAGGAAATATAGACCAGTAAGCTTCACACCTGTTTTCGCTAAACCACTTGAGAAGCTTCTGAAAGATAAAATGTGCATGCATTTGGAAATACAAAGTTTGATTTGAAGCAGTCAACTTCGTTTTGTGCGTAGCGGATCATGCCTTACAAAGTTTGTTAGAGATTTTTGAGGAAGTGACGAGGGCACAGTGGTAGACATCTTCTATTTCGATTTCAGTTAGACCTTTGATAAGGATCCACACAGTAGCCCGCTCTAGAAGATTATATCACATAGAATCCAACGTGAACTGGCAAATTGACGACACAGTTGGCTTAACATTATGAAGCAAACGGCTATGGTGGAGTTATGCTTGTCGGACTGGAAGCCTGTGACAATTGGGGTGCCTCAGCTGTCGATCCTGGGCCCATTGCTATTTGTTATCTATATCAATGATTTGGATCAGAGTGCACAACGCAAGGTTAGTAAGTTTGCAGATGATACTAAAATTAGAGGCATCGGTCAGAGAGAGGAACATTATCAGAAATTGCAGCAATACCTTGACCAGCTGAGAAAGTGGGCTGAGAAATAGCAAATGGAGTTTAATATAGATAAGTGTGGAAAGTCAAATCCAGGTAGGAGTTTAAGGATGAATGGAATGGACTTAAGGAGTGTAGTAGAACAAAACGACGTTGGAGATCAGGTGCACGGTTATCTGAAATTTGGGTCACAGGTACACAGGACCATGAGGAAGACTGTTGGCACACTGGCCTACATCAGGGCATTGAGTATAGAAGTTGGGACGTTATGTTGCAGTTGTACAGAATGTTGGTAAGGCTGCAGTTGGAGTATTCTGTACAGTTTTGTTCATCTTTCTCTAGAAAGGATATCATTGAACAAAAAATAATGTAGAAGTAATTTACAAGATGTTTCCTGGGCTAAAGGGTTGAGTTATAGGAAGAATTTGGACAGGTTAGAACTTATTTCTTTACAGAGTAGGAAACTGAGGTGGTTCTTATGGAAGTATAGATTTTATCAAATTATAAGATGCATGCCTGGGGTGAATACTTTTTTTTTGCAAGGTTGGGGAATCGAAGATGAGAGGACATCCGTTCATGTTTGGACAGAAAAATAAAACAGGAACCTGAGGGTCATCTTTTTAACACAGCGTGTGGTACGCATATGGACTGAGCTGCCAGGGGAAGTGATTGAAGTGGGTACAATAACAACATTGAAAAGGCATTTGGACAAATACACAGATAGGATAGGATTAGATGGATACAAAGCAAAGGCAGGGAAATGGCAGATTGGCAGATAAGGGGCAATTACACCATGGTTTGTTGATGGAACATGGCTGGCGTATCAGATGGGCTACTACAGAGGGAGAACATTCTCTTCCCAGAGGGAGCCACACCACTAGACCCACCAATCATGGTCTGAGTTCACCGCTCAGCTCAGTGCAGTATCTGAAGTCTGAAGAAATGTCCAGTAGTACAGGACAAATATCAATAACCTTCCCTGCTCTTTCAGGATAAGTGTCACCGTATTCTCTCTGCTCCTTCACACTCACTGTATATCTGTGATCGCACCTACCCCCGACTCTCATAACTGCATGCAACGCTTACTCTCTCTCTCTATCTCTCGCCTTTGTAAAACATCCCACACAATCATGGAATATTCTGGAGAATGCAGATTATGGAATGTTCCAGATAATGTTCCAAATAATTCCCAGTTTCAGGAAATTGCAGTTTCCCAGTGTATAACATATAAGAGGAAGGAGTAGAGAAGTACGTTTTTCAAATCACATACAATTCAAACCATGCTGAGGCCATTCAGCCCTTCAAACGTGCTGTGGCATTTAATAAGGTCCCCGCTGAACTGATGGTCTTCTCAGCTCCATGTTACGGGAACTTTGAGTCATTCAACCCCCGAGATTCCTGTCATTGGCCAAACAGCACTCAGACACTTTTACCCCTTTTATTTCAAACGCCTGTTTTAGGGCATTTCCCATGGTTACGGCTACCTAACAATATATTCCATCATATTTATACTTTCATGCAATGGTCAGCCTGCTTTACCCAGACCAAACAAAAATCTACACTTATTTTATGGTTATAGATATCCAATCACACTTAATAATTCTGGTTATTTCACTTGACTCACCTTAATGATATTAAAACAAATACAGCTTCTAAACACGTCTTGTTATAAAATACAATTTCGAGCAGAGACCGTTTTTACACTTAGCCGTCATCTTGACCATTACCTGAATTGTACCACTTTACTTGTTATGAATGTTTCTTTTACCCTTAGTCTGAGACTGTTTCTGTCTGTATAAGTCACACAGTTCTCCCATTCAGTTGGACAGACGGCTGGTTTGTGATACAGAGGGAGGCCAACAGTGCAGGCTCGGTTCCCCACACCTACAGAGGTTACCATGAAAGGGACGCTCTCTCAATCTCACCCCATCATCCGAGGTATGGTGATCCTCAGGAGAAACCAACATGAGTGGTCTCTCTGATGAGAGTACTTTGTGACTCTATTCTATCAATGTTAGCATTTTAATTTTCAAAAATATTTTATTGAAAAAGAGATTTTTAATATTATAATAAATCAATAACAACACAACTCAAATAACTGAAAAAAATACATCCAGTTGCATGTATATACAAAACAAGTTAAAACACTACACAGACAGAAGAAAAACAAAACTAAACAATAAATATGAATAAACAATACAGCTCAGCACAACAAAACGACAGCTCTCGTTCATCAAGAGCATTAACTGATACATTTATTTATGTTCATGGTTCTTCATCGATGGATATTAGATTCATTAGACAATATCGTCATGGTTATATAAAAACCCTTCTTGGAGTGGCCGATAACCCTGTATTGCCGTAATCCAAAAAGGGCTGCCATGTCTCATATAAATCTTTGTTTTTTTGGTGCACCATACCAGTGATAAACTCGAAAGGGATATTCTCCATGAAGAGCTGACGACGACCCAAAAGACTATATTTACTAACATGGAAAGTACGGAAAGTAAGGATACCTTTATTTTTCCCCATGTTTATCTGTGGAAACTACCCTGGGCAGAACCAGGAAAACAGAAACCAGGTCCATCTCCAATTCAGTCCTCAATACCCACTCTATCACACCTACCACAGTGCTCACATTTAGATGAAGCCTGTAACAGGACCACAAGCAATGAGTAAGAGTGCCTGTAGTCATTCTGCATTTAGAACATGAAGGTAATCCCACTTTGCATTTTGAGAGACAATTTGGTGTCAGATAGACCCTATGAAGAATTTTCAACTGCATTGAATGGGTCCTACTACAGATCAAAATCCTTTGAGCATTTTCACAAATATCCTCCCATGTCTCTGAAGTGTTCTGAACTCTCTCTCGCAGGCATCACAAAGCTTCAGAGTCTTGTCTGAGGGGACACTCTCCAACTAATGATAGAGGGTAATGACAGAGAGTGTATTCTGAGCAATAGGCACCCTCTTCCCTCCATCGGATCTGTAAGAGTATGTTAAAAATCTGCTTTTTTAAAAATCAAATCTCTGATCTTGAAAAAAAAATGCAGAAGAGGTATCTACCAGGTAGTCCATACGTACGAATTATTTGATCAAATTATATCATTAGTTCTCCATCAATTAACACGTGGTGACTCAGTGGTTAGCGCTGCTGCCTCATAGCACCAGGGTCCCAGCTTTGGTTCTGGTCTTGGGTGATTGGCTGCGTGGAGTTAACATTCTCGCCATGTCTGTGTGGGTTTCCTCCCACAGCCCAAAGATGTGCAGGTTAAATGAATCTACTCCCCACAATCTGTGGGTTAGTTGCAATCTGGTTAGCTTGATAAAAAGTCGCTTATGTTGCCATGTAAAAGAGATAAACCAGCCATAAAGTCTCTTAAATATCTGTCTGGAAAACATCAAAGGAAGCATTCACAAGGGGTATCACAAATAAGGAAGGACATTCATTTTAAGAGCAGCTTTCCGACCGAGCTAGGATATTGGATTTGCCTCCCATCTTTGACGGTCTTGTTTAATGTTGTCAAACAAATCGACATAGTTCACGTTAAATAAATGGCCAAAGACGGATGTAATGAATAGACTGAGATAGGGAAACCATCCCCGTGACCATTTAAAAGGAAACCAGGATTTGCCCTCAACATCACGTATTTCCCCAAGATCTCCTATAGGCATGGCCTCCAACTTTGTAAAGATAATCTTAAAGTCCGAAAAAGTGACAAGCGAATTAATGCATTGCATCACGTGAGTTACCAAAATTGCGGGATTTGACAAAAACATAAGACCATCTGCATACAACATAATCTTATGTGACTTCTATCCCACTTCTGGGGCCGGTATGTTTGGATAATATTCCGAATTGCGCAGGTTGCCACCGAATCTAGGATTGTTGCAGCGATGGGGAAGAGATCAACCCTCGTGTGCAATTTCTGTGGGTTAAAGAAGAAAATAAAATCCCTACTTGTGAGGATGATTTACCTCCACACATCCACCAGCTCTAGTTCTGCACACAAATTCACTAATTGCATACATTATAACGAGGATATTGAGGGACGTTTGGATATTCTGTCCACCGTAGGGCCATAAGACAGTTGCAATGTCCTACTACAATAATGTGCCACGATGCAAGATAACTTAATTTGGGAAAGGCATCTTCCAGGAGCTTGAGAGGGTGCACCGGGTGGCAATAAACATTCAAAATAATGTATCAATTCCCATAGTTCAAGGCTTTGAGGATTACGATCCTTCCATGGGTGTTTAATATAATCTAGTAATTTAAATGAAAGATTGTTCCTATCCATTATGATTTCCCCCACTCTTAGTATTAAAACATGAGAAATAAACCCGATCAAATCCTCCCTGCTGTAACGTCAAACGTTCCTTGTAATCAAGGTGCATCTCCTGCAATAGAACAACATTCACTCTCTCTTTTGTAAGACGATAAAGTACATTTTCCCTCTTGAATGGCAGATGGCTCCCCTTAATGTTCCAGGTACACCGTTTAAGCACATCATTATCCATAACATACTGGAGCAACATTTGAACTCGAGAGAGAATTTCATATCGAATTACACATCGCTAAGTATTGATGACAAAAGACTCATCGAGCTTAAATCTGTACAAACTAAAACTACTGCAACCAACAAGCTCTCAAAACTTTCCAAAGCTAAAAACATTAAAAAAAGAACGAAACAAAATCCAAAGTACCAATGACACTTTATAGAGTTTTCTCAACTCCACCCCTAACCACCTTACCCAATGGGGACGCTTACATATCACAAAACTTTATCTTCTGCCCGCTTCCAATACGGCATCCAGGGCAATTAATAACAATTAATAGGTGGGCACTTAATCATCACAACCACATTTGTATATCACTCCAGCTTGAGCCGCACCCCAGACACAAGCAAAGAAAGAGAAAACGAGTAATGATAGTATGAAGAAGTTAAAAGTGAGTATTCTACCAATCCCCGACTATAATGTAACACTGGTTGATACCAGAAAAATCCAACAAAATTTCTTTGAGAGAGAAACATGATTATCTCAACATCCAGCTTACTTTAAAGTGTCCACAATGTTTTTGCTTTCTCTGGAGAGTCAGACAAGTTCATTGATCCATTCAAAGCAATACGAAGCACCGTTGGGAACCATAAGGAATACTGAATCCTGAGTTCCATTACTCTTCTCTTGACGTCATCACAATATTTTATTTTCTGTATCACCGCCGCTGTAAAGTCCTGAAAAAACATAATCCTGGAGCTTTCATGAATTAAAGCCATCCGAATATACATTGAGCTTCCATCAGTCTTCCATCAGTTTTGAATTATATTCCTGGATGTTCTGGAGCCGTGTCATTTGGTACTATCGTCTACATTTCCCCCAGATCGCCCATTCCTGCAAATCCCCGATAATCCTCGACTCCATTGTTATTTATGACCCTTCCGTCTGTCCCTCAAAAATATTCAATATCTTTGCCTTCAATGATTTGTGGGGAAGAGAGTTACAAAGATCTACAACACTGAGAAAACAAAAATAAAACACAAGCACCGAGTGTGAGATTATTTTTTCTTTGTCTCCTTATCTGAGAAAGGATATAATTATATTGGAAGTAGTTCGGAGATGTTTCACTTCACGTATTCCAGGAATGAGTACCTTATATTCCAAAGGCTTTAACAGGTCACTCTCGGAAACAGGTGATCTTATTAAAATATACAAGACCTAGAGGAGAGTGGATCAGAGAGATACCTACTGGGTATAGTCCAAATTTATTGTCATTTTTATAGAATCTCTTCAGTGTGGAAGTAGGATATCCCATCCATTAAGTCCACACTGACCCTCCGAACAGCATCCCCCTTGATCTGCCCGCCCTTCCATATCCATGTGACCCTGCATTTCCCATGACTAACCTACCCATCCCTGGTCACTATGGGCAGTTTAGCATGGCCAATCCACTGTAAGTTGCATATCTTTGGACTGTGGGGGGTAATTGGAGCATTGTGAGGAAACCCCACACAGAGCGTCGCCCGAGGTTGGAATTGAACCCAGCTCCATGGTGAAGGGATGTAGCAGTGCTAATCACAGATCCACCATGCACACCCGTTAGTTCTCTTAGTTAATTGTGGCTGACTAAAGAAATCTGCCTGACTTGTTCCTTCCACTGAACCTGACAGTCTGAGAGCTTTATGATCTGCCATATCACCAACCTGGTCACATTTAAAATTTGTTGGGAGCACTGGAGGAGTGGGACTAGAAAAAGAAACAGTAACTCCGTCTAATCTCAGTCAGAGCAAGAATTAGGAGAAATTCTTCCAAGTGGGATTTCATTCAAGCGCGAATTCTCTTTCCCAGAAGTTTGGGATGGCTGAATCTTTATATTATATTGAGCATGGTTTCACCTGATTGCCCATAGACAGGTGAATCAGGGATAATGGCGCATGGAGAGAGAAGTGTAGTTGGGACCACTATGAGATGAGCCACAAGCTTATTTACTAGTGGAGTAGTGTCCAAGGGCCGAATGGCCCATTCGTATCCCTCAGCCCTGTGTTCTGATGTTCTATTCAGCCCTTCAGACCTGATACAGAGGAGAAGATCGAGGCCACTCCGATGGTGAGGTGTAGTTTCGGAAACATACTTGGAAAATCTAGGCTAGGTCAGGAACCGACACCCACCCCCAATCCCTCTTTCCAGGCTTCCCCTCTCTGTAACTTCTGCTCCAGATATTTGTCATGTTACAGACCCAGATTCGCTGGGAATACAGCCCCCACACCCCACCCGGGGTTAACTCAAACAAATCATCTGCTCTCCCTGAGTGCAACATTGTACAACACAACTTCCAGGAAAATACCCAGTTACTTTCCAAAAGCATAACATGTGAAATTAATAAATAGGAACAAGAGTAGGCCATTCGGCCCATCAAGCTAGCCCTGTCATTTAATAAGAACATGGCTGATCTACTCCAGGGCTCAACTCAACGTTCTTGCCGACTCCTTGTATCCCTCCACACCTCTCTGGGTTAGGGAATTCCAGGCATTTACTATATTCTGAGAGAAGACACCACTTTGCATCTCAGATTGAAATCAATACTTCTTTTTCGGTACCTATATCCTCGAGTGTGACACTCTGCCCAGGAATGGAAACAACTTCTCAATATCTGCCTTCTTAAGCCCTTTCTGTGTGTTGGATATTTCAGCAGTATCACTCACCATTCATTTAACCCCAATGAATAATCGCTTCACTATTATAGAGGTTCTCAGTAAGCCAACCATTTGATCCCAGGAAGCCGCCTAATGTCCCAACCTATACTTGCTGCATCAGCATGCTGACGTTATGTTTCATACACAGGAAGACTCCAATCTCTTTGTACTGCTCCTTTCCTGGAAGTCCCCTCCATTAAATAACAGCCTGCCTTTTGATTCTCAGTGTCATCCACAAACTCGGATGTATATTGCACTCAGCTCCCTCCTTCAGGCTGTCAGTATAGATTGTCAATAACTGATGCCATCGGACTAATATGTGTGGTATTCCAGCAGATTCACATTTATCATAAAGATCCACTAATCCTGACTCTCCGATTTCGATGTGTTAACCAATCACCATCGCATGTTAATACATTATTCGTCATCCTACGAGCTTCTGGCTTGAGTAAGATCTTTTATTTTGTCATAACCTGTGGGAAATCTCTGGAAAGCCTCTTTTCTATCAGATTCCCCCCATATCAAATCCACTTGTTACATCTTCAGGCATCTTCAGAAAAAGTTTGCATGATCTTACAGGGCAAAATATAACTTCCCTTTCACGAAACCACACTGACTCTGCGTGAAGCTTTCCTCAATGCCCATGCTGGCCAGGTTTTCCAAACTATACAAGCCCCATCTGCTTTCATTTGGCCCATATGCCTCTAAAAGTTTCCCATTCATATGTTTGTCCAAATGAGTTTCAAATGTTGGAGCTGTACATGGATCTACCGCTCTTCCTCTGGCAGCTCATTCCATTTCCACATCACCCTCTGTGTAAAAACATTGTCTCTGTGTCCCTTGTAACTGTTCCCCCTTTCAAGTTAAACCTATGCCTTCTATGGTTGAACTCTCCCATCCTGTGGAAAAACCCTTGGATATTCACCCAATCCATACCTCTCATAATTTCATAAACTTCTAGAATGTCAGCCCCACAACCTTCTACACTCCATCTGATACTAACTTCAAGAACATACATTTAAAGATAAGTACTGCAAATTTGAAACTATATTAAACATGACAGTAAAACAGTACTCAGCCCAAACTTCATACTGTTATTTGTCTTTCTCCATATTAAATACTGAGGCAGCATGAAACACTTACAAGTGCCAATAAGAGGTCAAGCACCTGAATTTATTTGTCTAAAGGGCGTGATGATCTCGAGAATGAAAACGTATCTATGGCCAGATCTATATAACACCATATAGTCAAAATGCCCCCTCCTGGCCTCCCTATGGCCTTGTGTGCTTGTGTCTTGCTTATCTTGCACTCAATAGAGAGAACCCCTTTCCCACAGTTACATCTTAATTTAAACCCGTTTTACATACTCTTCATTTATCTTTTGTCACACTCTCTTTTCCCTGTTACCCATTCCCCATCTCTGGCACGGGTTTAAAAGCACATTTTCTAATCATTTTCAGTACTGAAGAAGTCTCACACTAGACGTGAAACACTAATTCTGTTTCTCTGTCTCTGCAGATGCTGATAGATCTGCTGTGTTTATCCAGAAATGAACAGGGGCACAGAACAAATTTTCAGTTAAACAAATAAGAGTCGATACTGGAAATAAAGTACCAAGCTGGATAAACAGGGAGTTTTGTAGAAGGTTCACTGGACCTGCAAGTTTATGTCTGTATTCACTCCAGAAAATGCTGCAACATCTTCAGCAACATCTTCAGCAATTTCTGTTTTTGAACAATTTCCAACGACATATGTCAAAGATGCCCAAACATTCTGTCCAACATGGAGCGCCGTACACTGGGAACTGAACAATAATGCATAAGTTCCTTGACTCTGAAACTGCAGAAGGCTGGCATCACTGACACTGCGGAGTTCAGAATCATCGTCAGGGAGAAAAACAGAAGGAAACACATTCACTTCAAATACTGAAGATGGTATTACTGAAAGGAAAAGATTCAGATTAGTGCCTTAAATTGATTGAGTGAAAGTAACAAATTGGAGGTGTGACACCAAGGAAAGAATTTCAGCAGAATGAGAATATGAAAATGGAAGGCTTGTTGCATCAGAAACCAGAGTGGGTCAGTGAATACAGGGCTGTTGGGTGAATGGGTCCCGGTGTGAACTGGGGGACAGTCAGTGGAATTGAATTGTAGACATTGCAGCTTCAACTGGGTTATCATCTGATGCTGTAGATCACAGCAGCAGCAGAGGCAGAATTGTATTCAATGACAATCTGCAACCTTTCGCTCAGGATAATCTCTCAGTACACTATTACCATCAAGCAGATCTATGGTTCAGTGCCGAGTGTGGGTGAACATGCCAGGGTCAGTACCATGTGTACCTTTACCTGAAGACAACCCATCAAAACTACCACAATTGAAACAGCAGAACTAACATCTGGTACAGAGGCAGAAATGATCCCACGACTAACAAATCTGACCGAAGCTCTGTCATCCTGCCAAATATAAGTATAAATGTCGATGGACCATTAAACAAGTTACTGGAGGAGAGGACTCCATAAATATCCCCATCCTAAATAATGGAACCGTTCTGTACATTAGTGTAAAAATCAATTATGTGGTATCTGCACTATCCTCAGCCAGACATGTCGAGTCGATGATCCACCTCACCCTGTCATGATGCCCACAGAATCACAACTAATTCGATTCGCTGTTCGTGACATGAAGAAACAGCTGAACACATTAGATACGACAAAGGTAATGGGCCCTGACCCCATTCCTGCAATAGGGCTGAAGAGTTGTGCTACACAACAAGCCGTGTCCTTGGGGAAGCTGTTTCATTCCAGCTCCAACTCTGACATCTCCCTGGCAATGTGGAAAATTACTCAGCTATGTCCAGTTCCCTAAGAGGGGAATAAATACAATCTGACCAATTAGCACCCCATCAGTCCAATCACGACAGTCAAAATTGGTTGGAGTTTTTTTTTAACAGAGTTGTCAAGCAGCTCAGTGTGGTTTCCAATAGGTCCCCATGCGGAGATAGTGCTGTTGTGGAATTATCATTGGATTATTAATACAGACCAGGCTAATGCTGGTGGAATAATAAAAACAATTATTAACATATCGAGCTGTAAAATCTGGTGTCAGTAACAGTGATTTTGTGTCCAATGTTGATTGGAAACATCTATCTCCTTCCCAATGTACTTTCAGGAAGTGAGTCTCCCGTGCTTTCCTGGTCTGGCCTAAAAGTGACTCAAGACACACAGACATGTGATAAACTCTTCAATGGTCTCTGAAACAGCCAAGCAAGACACTTAATTGTATCAACTGGTCCGAGCTCTGAAAGGATATACCTTATGAGAACAGCCGGCACCAAACTTGGTGTCGGAAAAGGGAACAGGAAACATAGTCCTGTTGACCCTGCAGAGACCTCCACCCTAACATCTAACGGTTTGTGACAACATTTACAGAGCTTTCCCACAGACAGCACAGGAACATAGGGAAATGAGTACTTCACACAACACATTGAGCTTTCCCTGTGCTAGTTAATGGCTGAACATTTCCTTCATGCAGTTTTACCCATACAATATTCGTATGCCTTAATATGTTTAAACATTGTGTAATATAAAATGAGAACTGCTGGAGTCCCTTCAGCACTACAATTTTACTCCTCCATTCAATATACAGGCAGTTCTCAGATAACGCGTGTTGATTAAATATAATTTGGCCGCAATGTGATTCATGAACCTTTATCCATGAAGTGAACTCTCATTCACTGTGACGCGATTCCTTGCCAGGAACCAGCTGAACAGCACAACCCAACCTCAGGATCCTCTGTCTGCAAAATGTACAATCAATGTGTTCAGCTAAAACAGGAATGCAATCCGCTCTGGAAGCCTTGAAACTGAGCCTGAAACCGGGAATTGTAGTCTACATTTAGAAAGAACTTTATTTCAAACAGTGGGAGAATCTTGAGGAGAACTGAAATTTCCCCATCGGCATCACGTGGTCAGTCAGCCACATGCGTTTTCTGAAGAAGAGTGTGGTGAAAGGTACACTGCTGTAGTCAGTGACTGTAGTTTGAAAGTGTTGCATTTAGAGGACAGTTTCATAACAATATGTGATTTAAAGATGTATTTTAGACTGTGCTAGTGTGTGTTAGACTAAAATTAATTTTTGCCTTTACTGATATTTTGGGGGGTTTGTTCCTTGCCCTCTTTTTCCCATAGACCCCATTATTAATATTGCACGATTTTCTACAAAACGGTGTTGCAAAGGAACACAGCTGCTGCGCCATTGGAGAACAAACTGGATTGATAGCTGATCTAACTTCTCACGATACTCCTGCTCTATCCCTAACCCTCAAATTTCCAGAAATCCTTATTTATATTCAGCGCCTTGGTTTCCACAGCCTGATCTGGGAAAGAGTACCCCTGGTTCGCCAGTCTCTGAGTGCAGACATTTATTCTCATCTCAATGCAAAGTGGCCTGTCTGTACCTAATACTGTGGTCCTTTGTTTTAGACGTCCACGCCAGGGAATTGCCATCCCTGCTTCCAATCTGTCTCGCCCTGTCAGAGTTTTATATATTTCACTGTGATCACCACTCATTTTCCTAAACGGCATAGAATACAAGCCCAGTCGCCCCAAACTCCGCTCAACAATAAACCTGTCATCCCAGAGATCAGTCTGGTAATCCTTCTCTGCTCTCCCTCAATGTCAGGTTTGTCCTTTATTGGGTAAGGAGACCAAAGCTGCACACAATACTGTACAATGTTCGAGATGCGGTCTCACTAAGGCCCTGTACAGCTGCACTTACACTAACTCCTGTACTCAATCCCCCTAAAATGAAGGTGAATACACCACTTATCTTCCTACCTGCTTTCTGCTCCTGCAATATTGCTTTCAGTGACTGGTGTACAGGGAGATCCAGATTCATTTCAATGTCACAGTTCCCCACTTGCCGGGTCTATATACACTGGTCAGCGTGCCAATACTATTCCCAGTATTGACTTCTGGCTTTAGAACTCGTTGCCCTACATATACCGAGAGGGCTGCACAGAAATAAACAAAAATGCAGCTTAAGTTCCTTTATAGAGCAACATTTTTCAACCACGCCCTTTTTCAAATGAGAGGCTGTGATTTTATTGTTCCCATCAATGTGCACAACATCTAATCTCTCCCATTGGTCTCCATCTGCCACGTATTTCCCCAGTAATTTCACTTGTCTCAGTCACTTGGGAGCTTTTTTACATCCCCCTCACCCACTCACATGCTGTCATCGTTCAGTGCTGTCAGCAGAGTTGGGGATATTGCATTTGAGCCCCTCAACCAAATATATGGTGTGTATTGGGAATAGCTGGGGCCAAAGCCACGATCCTTGCTATATCCTACCAGTCTTCCATTTAAAAAAAATTGTTTCCAGCCAGCTCTCCCATTCTAAAACCATGACCATATATTAGCCTCAGTCCCACAGGATTCGAATTCGCACAATAGGCTTGGGGCTTGATCAAAACACTTTCTGAAATTCCACTCGTATTGCATTGATAGCTTCTCCATAATTTTGCTAAAATCCACTTTCTCAAATATGACTCCCATGTCATAAATCTCTGTTGACTTTGTCGATGCCCATTAATGTCAGTTCAATACTTTCTTTAAACTGGTTAGTTGCTAATTTCATTATATTCCCTTTTTCTCACCAGACTAAAGATCCCTAGTATTGCTAAGAAGTTTTCTTTTTTGTTTTGTTTTCCTCTGTGGAGGCAGAACTGAAGCATTTTGTCCATAGTTCTGATATTTCCCAGTCCTCAATTATCTGGTATCAAACTGTAAGAAAGCTGCACATTTCTTTCTCTTAATTTTGCCTTTGACATATTTTCAGAAAATATTACAAGTTCTGTCTTATAAACTTTGTTGAGAGATTCTTCAGAAACCTATCAATTCTTATTTTAAGGTACTCAGTGATTGACCTTCCACAGCCATACAATCACAGCAGCAAAGATGCTGTATCATCAGAAATACAGCACGGTCTAAATGAGGCCCATTTGCCAACACAATACCCATAGCCGTGAATCTTGAGGCATTTCAAGTGCACTACCGTGTATTTTCTAATGGTTTTGAGGTTACCATGACAACTCCCCTCTCAAGAATTGCATTTCAGACCCCAACAAACTCTGGGTGAAAAGCAATTCTCAAAAAACTGCAAACCCTTCACGTTATAAATGTGGGCCTTTGATTAAAAGTAACAACTGCTGTCCATCCACCCTGTAATCTTATGCGCCTGAATTACGTCCCTCTCAGCCTCCTCTCCACCAATCTAAACAACAAAAGCTTATCCAGCTTCTCTCTATAGCTGATATGCTCCATCCAAGGGAACATCCTGGTGAATCTCCTTTGCACCCCCTCCAGCGCAGTCACATCCTTCCTGTAATGTGATTCACAGAACTACACACAGTATTCCATCTTGGCATCACCAAAGTTCCGCATAGCTCATATAATCTGTGCATCAATGAATCAAGGTTATGTTTATAGTCTCCTATGCTTTCCCAAATTGTGTATTACCTGGTCCATCACATTCAGGGATGTGTGGAGAAGCACCCTCTGACCTTCCTAGTGTGCTGCCATTCATTGTGTCCTCCCCTGTCTGGTTCCTTCTTCCAAAGAGCATCACCTCATATTTATCAGGGATACATTCCACCTGCCATTGACCTTCCCAGCTGACCATTCCATCTGTATCTTCCCGTAACTTAAGGCCTTCCTCCTCACTGCCAACCAACCGGCCAATCTGCGTATCAAACCCAAACTAACTTATCACACTCCTCACCCCTCGTCCATATTCATAGCTACATTATTTTTTGAGTACTACAAATATTAAAGTTGAAAATCACACAACATCAGGTTAGAGTCCAACAGGTTTGTTCGGAGGTACTAGCTTTCGAATCGCTACTTCTTCATCAGACGATTGTGTGCTTTGATGAAGAAGCAGCGCTTCGAAAGCTAGTGCCGCCGAATAAACTTGTTGGACTATAATCTGGTGTTATGCGATTTTTAGCATTGTCCACCTAGTTCAACACCAGCACCTCTGAATCACAAACAATGAGGGACACATCACTGAACCCTGTGGTATACATGAGACACTGGTCTCCAGTCACACAAGCAGCCGTCTACCACCACCTTCTGTGTCTTACCACTAAACATCATTTGGATGCAATTTGGCAAGTCACTAATGAGTCCGACCTGTTCCCTGGTTATTCTGATTCCTGGACACATTTGTGCAATATCTGGAAATTCTCCCTAACTTGCTCTGCCAGCAGGTTTCCATGCCCCGCGTGAGTGAGTCCCCTACACGTGCAGAATTTCCTCCTTATTGCAGCCTTAAATGGTCTGTGCTTTATTCTGCCATTATTTCCCTTGAATGTGGATTAGACAGCCGGAGAAACATCCTGTTAATTTCCAACTTGTCATATATTTTGTGACTTTATATATTTCACAGGGACCTATCTCTCATTCTTTGAAACTCTAGAGAACACAGGCCGAGTTTCCTCATCACGCAATCTCGCCAATTGAAGGCTTAATCTGGAGAATGTCCATTGAACTTCCTCTGTCGTCAGTATATTCTTTCTTAGATTTGGTCACCAAAACTTTACTCAATATTCCAGGTACAGTACTCAACAACACGCTGTTAAACTGCTTCAACATGTCTTTACATCTATATTCTGACTCCCTCAAAACAAGGCAATCCAAACTTTAACTTATCACTTGCATATATTCCTCCAAATACCCTTCACATTTACGAACTCACTGTGTGAGTTCTTATAGAAAACCTTCTCATAATCCAAAATATGTAAATTCTACTGGTTCCCCATTATCTATGCTGTAAGAATCAACTTCAAACAATTCCAAAGCTTGTCAAGCATGATTGCCCTTTCAGAAATGCATACTGATTCTCTCCAATGTTGCTGTTAATTTCTAAATAACGAATATCACATCCTATATAATAGATTCCAACAGTTTCCCCACAAATGTCAAGTTAATTGATCTGCAGTTCTCCACACTATCTCTTCTTCCCTTTGTAGATGCTTGGATCACTACCGTTCATCTATAGTGCTTGCATCCAGACTATGCAGAATGCACTTCGTAATAGAACACAGTCATCGACAGTACAACTAATACTTCTATTACTGGTTTATTTCTGAAGATTTTGGTATGAAGTACATCTGGTTTGTGAAGGTTAGCAATGCTCAATCCAGCTGCATGTTCAAGTAAAGCCTTGTTACTGATATAAATTGACTTTATGTCTTTCAGTCCACAAGTCCTATATGATGATGTCGCGTATCTGGGTGATTTTCTGGATCTTCCTCCATGAAGACAGATGCAAGGTAACTGGTTATTTGCTTGGCCATTTCCCTGTTATCCATAATAAGCTCGTCTCCCTGATTGCAGACTTCCACATTTGACTATGCTTTTCTCTTTCCTTTGAAATATAGATAATAGATTTATGCAACCTTTGTGTTCCTGTTTGTTTGCATGTGTGTTCGCTTTTTGATTTCCTTACCTGTTTCATGGCCCTCTTTTCTGGTTCGTAAATTTCTGAGAATTTTCAGGATTCCACAATGTCTGACATTCTTCTGAAGTCACTGCCTGTGATTAATATAATCTTTAATATATTATGCTAATCATTGTTAACTCACTTTCTCACTGTTAGGTATTCTACCCGAAATAAATAAATATATTTTTCAGACTTTGTAGTATTTGTATAAACCTCCTGGGCCTGACCATATATATTCAGGAACACTGCAGGAGGGCAGGAAAGAAATAGTGGGGGCCCTGTCTGGTACTTTTGCATCATCGGTGGCCAACGGTTGAGGTCTTGGAGGGGAGTGAATGCTGTGCTCTTATTCAAGAAGGGCTACAAAGAAAAACCGTGGAACTATAGACCAGTAAACCAAAAAACTGCAGCAGGTAAGTTACTTGAGAAGATTCTTAGGGCGAAGATATACATGCATTTAGAAAGACATGGCCTTGTGAATGGGGGATTATGGCTCACAAGTTTGTTAGACTGCTTTGATAATGTGACCAATAACTTTGACAAGGGCATTGTTGTATATTTAGACGATATGGATTTCAGTAAGGCATTCAATAAGGTTCTACATGGTACGCTGCTCTGGAAGGTTAGATCACATGGAATTGAGGAGGAGCTGGCAAATTAGGTCCAAAATTGGCTTGATGATAGGAAGAAGAGGGTAATCGTGGAAGGATGCTTGTCGGACTGGAGGCTTGTGATGAATGAAATGCCTCAGGGGTCGGTGCTGGGACTATATATGTGTGTGTATATATATATATATATATATATATATATTTATATATACACGCACACACACACACACGCACACACACACACATATCTATGATTTAGCTGAGAATGTACAGGCATGATTTGTAAGTTTCAAGGTGACACTAAAATAAGTGGATTCGTGGACAGTGAGGAAGGTTATCAGAAATTTCAGAAATTACAGCAGTACATTGATTAGGTGGGGAAGTGGGCCGAGAAATGGCAAATGGAGTTTAACTCAGATAAGTGTAAGTTCTTGCATTTTAGAAAGTCAAATCAAGGCAGGAGTTTCATGGTGAATGGCAGGGCCTTAAGGAGTGCAGTGGAACAGAGTGACCCTGGAATTCAGGTGCACGGTTCTCTGTAAGTGGAGTCCCAGGTAGACAAGGCACTGAAAAACGCATTTGACTCACTGGCCTTCATCAGTTAGAGCACGGAATATCGAAATTAGGGAATTATGTTATAGTTATACAAGATGTTGGCGAGTCCATACTTGTCGCATCATGTTCAGTTTTGTTCACTTTGCTTGAGGAAGGATGTTATTGAACTGGAAAGAGTGCAGAAGAAATTTACAAGGATTTTGCCAAGACTCAATGGTCTGAGTTATAGTGAGAGGTTGAACAAGCTAGAAGTTTTCACTTTAGAATGTATGAGGCTGAAGGGGATCTGACAGCAGTGTAAAAGATCATGGGAGGCATGGATAGAGTGAATGCACTCAGTTTTTTCCCCCCCAGGATTGGGCAACCACGGACTAGAGGGCATCAAGTTAAGGTCAGAGAGGAAAGAGTAAAAGGGAACCTGAGGGGCAATTTCTTTTACACACAGAGTGGTATGCATATGGGACGAGCTACCAGCAGAAGTGGTTAAGGCGGGTACATTCACAAAATTTAATAAAACATTTGGACAAGCGCACAGGTAGGAAAGGATTAGAAGGATACAGGGAAATATTTTGTTCGGAATGGACCAGTTTGGGCCGAATGGCCTGTCTCCGTGCTGTAAGAATCTTTGAGTCTAACAACCATTGTTCTCCTACTGAATTTTATATTGTACTTCCCCAATTCACTGGAGCGAACTTGACACTCTAGCCTCTCGGCTTCCATGATGTTCCAGAATGTTCAACCATTCCATATTGAATGCAGACGCCGTGTAAAATACAACATATTAATGTCACTATTCCTCCAAAGCTGCTTCAGGGCAAGGTTAGTAATTAGTCCTTCCGGCCACACAATAAACAATAGGTGCTGGAGTAGGCCATTCTGCCCTTCGAGCCTGCACCACCATTCAATATTATCATGGCTGATGATCCTTGATCAGTATCACACAGCACCAAATCCGAAATAATCTACCTCTAGTTTGGTTCACAACATACTCTTCAACCTACCTGATATACACTTATGGAATTTATTTTTCACAACATTAGCAGTCACTTAGTTAACTCAGTTTCGATGCAACTTGACACCATCTATTATTACTGCAGAACCCACGAGTATTTGTTACTCATTCACAGGATGGGGGCTTCATTGGATAACCAGCATTTGCTGACCATGCCAGACGGCAGTTAAGAGTTAACAGTGTTGTCTTGGACCTGGAGTGACGTGCAGGCCAGACCAGGTAAGAACAACCAGTTTCCTTCACTAAAGAACATTAATGAACCAGATGAGTTTTTCCAACAATCAACAATGGATTCCTGATCATCATAAACTCTCGATACCAGATACTTATTGAATTCAAATTCCACAATCTGCCATGGCAGGATTTGAATCCATGTCCTCAGAACATTACATGGGTCTCTAGGTTAAGAGCCGAGCGATAATATCAGTATGTCTTGGCTTCCCTTTGCATATAGTTGCATATCTAATTTCCAGAGCATATGATGCAAAACATTTGCGCGACAGTTTTGGTTCAGATATATAACACAACAAGTTTGTTTCTCTTTGCTATTTGTAAGATCCACCCAAACTGATTCTGTGGAATCTGATGGACAGGGCCTGTGTCGTTACTAGTGATAGACTTGGATAAGGCAATCTGGGAGGCTCACCTCGATGCTGAGATGATCTGAAGACATGTCCAGCAATACAGGACAAGCATCAATATCCATTCCGCTCTGTCAGGATAGGTGTCACCGTATATTCTCACTGTTTCCTCACACTCACTGTCTATCTGTTACAGCACCTACCCTCAACCAAGGCTCACGCTCTATCTCCAAATAAGGCTCAAGCACGACCATTCCCGCTGTTGAATTCAGCACCTTCCTCCCCCACATTCTCTATCCCTGGGGAATAGCCCCGCACACTAATAGCACTACATTCATACAATACTATGGACAGATGCCCTCCGGCCACCTCACCATGTCACACCTCACCTGGGAGAAAGTGAGGTTTGCAGATGCTGGAGATCAGAGCTGAAAATGTGTTGCTGGAAAAGCGCAGCATGTCAGGCAGCATCCAAGGAACAGGAGAGTCGACGTTTCGGGCATAAGCCTCACCTACCCCAGCACTAACAGCAGGGACATCCACTCCCACCCTCACTCATTCTCTCCCTTTCTCCCATTCCAGGAGAAACAGCCTGGAATAGGACAGAAAGGGCCAAGCCGGGTGATGGAGTGCCGGATATCCGTTCCCTCATCCCCCTACCATGATATGTGGGGAGGATCCTGGAGAGAGCTGGAGAGGACCAGAAAGCCTTGTGTGGAGATTTTGAAATATCCACGTCCCACCAACCGAGTAAGGAGCAATATTCAGTAAAGAACAATTCTCAATTCAAACCTACTGTCAGTTTCAAACTCATCTCTCTCACTCGCAGAAGAACAGATATCCCATTGCACAGAGATGCAGGCATTGAATTACACAGAAGTATTGGTAAATACCCCAATATACTAACATGCACAATGCATACAAGGAGATAAGCATGCACACACATCAAAGCACACAAAGACATATACCGTCACACACAAATAGACACAAACCCAGATAGAAACACATAGGCTGGTACACAGACAGACAGACATATTCACGCAAATACAAAACCATGACGAGCACATGGGCACACACACATATAAATGCACATTAAGACACAGACAGTAGTGCCATTAAGTCACAAATAAACACATTTTTTTATTTATAAGGAGATCAAAGATTCTAGGGAGAAGGTAGGAGACTGATGTTGAGGAACATATTAGAAATGACTGAATGGTATATCAGACTCGATAGGTCTAATTCTGCTCCTTTTTTTAATGCTCATGTGGTGTCATGCTCTTCCTGAGACAGCAGCAGCATCATATTTGATTGGAAAGAGTCAGTGGTAATGTGGGAAAAGATTGGAGGGCAGAATGGTTAATGTCGATTCCTAGTTATTGTACCACTACATCCGAAATGGGGCAGTGATTTGACATGAGGTGAACACAATTTTTAAACAATGTGTCCCACAGTGGAAGAAGGATGCCCCTTTCCCTTCACTGTTGTGCTGTCTGTGGTGTCCCCATCCTCAGGGAGCAGTGAAGACTCGGTTAATTAAGGTATTTTAGTTTGAGCTTGACTGATCTTTGCTGGACAGGAGAGTCAATGTTTATTGGGAACAGACAGGAGACAGATGGTCAGACACACTCGGATCAGCCATGAGCATTCTGAATGGTGTCATCAAATGGCCAACTGCTGCCCCTTTCCAATGTGTTGTTCCATCAATCCATCCTCCCGGCTGTTACAGGAATATACTGCTGCCCCTACTCCATGTGTTGTTCCCTCAATCCATGCTCCCGGCCGTTAAAAGATATACTGCTGTCCCTACCCCGTGGGTTGTTCCCTCAATCCACCTCTAAACGCGATTACAGGGTAGACGACCATACCATTCAGCCAGACTGTATCGTTACAATGAGACGGGAGGAGACCATTCTATCCCTCCAAAGAATTACACAGGAATATAGGATGAAGTAATTCAGCTCGTTGAGTACATTACACAGCCCAGGACGAGGCCATTCAACCCGCCTGAAGTGCTGCACAGGAACAGGGATGCTGTCACTAACAGGAGGTAGTAGAGATATATGATTTTTTAAACAAAACTGTAACTAGTTTTGACTCAGAGATCACTGTAGGGTCATCAATGATCAATAATCTATGTCAAATATCTGGATGAACGGACTGAATGGATCAAAGCTGAACTACCTTGTACACCAAAATGATCATTCAATAGATCTTCAAATGGAGGTAGTGAATCTGCATTATGATGTAGACAGGGAAGGTTAGTGAGGATACCCTCAGCAGAAATAATATAATGTGAGTTGTCTATTGCTGTCAGGAACAATTTAAATGGCCAGAGATTGCAGAACTCTGTGATGCAGATGTTTTTCATATTCCTGGTACATGAATCATATGAAGTCTGTCTGCAGATGCAGCAAGCGATTCGGAAGGTAAGTGGAATGATGCTGTTTGTGGCAACGGGTATTGGGTTTAATTAGTAATATTTCACTGTATCTGTACAGGGCATTGCTGAGACCACATCAGATACACTGAGGGCAGTTTTGATCCTCTAAACTAAAAATAAAACCGGATACAATTCCTTTCAAAGATGTTCAAAGATGCTTCCCTTCACTCATTCCTGAAATGAAGGCCTTTTGTTATCGGGAATTATCTGTTTGGATCTTAGATGAGAAATCTTATTGAACCACGATTTTCAGAGAAGTCGTTCAGCTGGATACATATTTTCTCTTGGTTAAGAAGACTAAAGCTAGATAATATTTTTTTTGAATGAGATGCATTGGTATTAACACAAATATTATGAAGATATCAACCCATTTTTAAAAATTACGCAGATGCATATCAACATCTCATCAAATCATAAAACGGGCACATTATTTTCTTTTGCTAATGAAAGGCACTGTGCACAACAACAGCAATGACGCTGCATACAACATACAGTCTATTATCATCCATTGGGTAAAAAATGAGGTCTGCAGATGCTGGAGATCACAGTTGAAAATGTGTTGCTGGTTAAAGCACAGCAGGTTAGGCAGCATCCAAGGAATAGGAAATTCGACGTTTCGGGCATAAGCCCTTCATCATCCATTCCAGAGAATGTACATGGAGGTGCACATGGTCCAGTTTGGTTTTCAGTTGACATTCTTGTATTTTTCTACACAGAGACGGAGAAAAATATTACTTGCTTCAGAAGCAGCAGCCAATTGGTCTCTCTCTCTCTCTCTCTCTCTCTCTTACTGTGTTCTGCCTGAAAACAAGGGTGAGAGCAGAAAAATCCTGAGTCATCTTTACCACTCGTAGAGGATTCCTGATGAGGATTCATAGGAATCTCTGTACAGCTCGAAGAAAAGGGAATTCAGCCAAATCCAACTGTTCCAGGAAGAAATCCGCATTCCCAGACATTTGTGTGAGCAGAATAAGTTCAAAGTCAGAAAAACATTTTACCATTTGTTCACAGTTCAACTTACTGTGTCCCAGATTTTTCTAGAAAATTACTCAGTCTGATACCGATATCATTGGACACAGCACTCAACTGGTTACAGTTAAAATTTGCTTTCACCAATAGAGGAGTGGGAAAAGACATGAGTGATCCTCCAACATTGGTCAGAACACAAACAAGAGATTCTCAAAGTGTTGGTAAGGTGTGAATTCCCTTCCACAGAAGATTGTGATGCCTGGATATTTCCATGTGTTCAAAATTGTCTATGTAAGACATTTGAAAGACAAATGAATGTAGGGAAATGATACACTGACAGAAAAGTGCTGCTGAGACCTTAATCAGATCAGAGTGCATGGTGGAGCCTCACTCAGAGATGACTCAAAAATGCTTTGCTCTCTCTGATTACAACATGCAATAACAGTACATCCAGGATAATTACAGCCGTTTACTTTGAAATTACAGAAAATGAAAACATAAGGAACAGGAATAGTTAATTCGACCAGTCAAGCCATTGTATACTATCATGACTGACCTACTGTTAGCATTACCTCCTCCTTAATGGCCAGTTATTCACAATCCTGAGCTGTCTGACAGATCAAAGATTCATGTACCACCTCATTAAATACTTTCAGTGATGTAGCTCCCCTTACTCTCTAGTCCAGATAATTCCTGACATTGATTACCCTCTGTGAGGGAAAACACTCTCTACACATACACCATCACCTATTGATATGAACAAGAGGTGAACACAGGGGCTCAGGAAAGAGTGAATGGCCTTGAGATCAAGGCGGTAGTTGACTGAGGATGTTATCGGGACCACCTACTTATTTGAGCTTAATGAGAATCAGGTCTAACCTTCCCCACTGGTTGGGGTCTTTCAGAGCACAAAGGAAGATGTTTGTGGTCGGTGGCCGACAATCCTTTCAGTCCCGGGACATCTCTTCAGGAGATCCTCAAATTAACTTGCTCAGCACAACATCTTCAGCTCCTTCGTCAACGCCTGTATGCCCCCATTCCCGGTGCTCCCCATCTATCTCAAGATCAGAAATAGGGTGATCACTGAAGATCACACAATATTCAGAACAATTTGTCCCCCTCAGCTCCTGAACCGGTCTGTGTCTATATTCAGCAAGACCCAAACAACATTCAGGTTAGTGCTGTTAAAGTGTCGGTAACATTCATGTAACAGCACGGCCAGACACTGCACATTTCCACAGTTAAAAGAGGAGCTCATTCTGCACGTCAAGCTGGATACATGGATATGTGGAAACCATTCAGCCCATCGAAATGACTGAACAAGAAGAGGGACAGCCCATTCAATCCTCCTGCCTGTTCCACAGGAAGAAAAGGCATCTAGTCAGTACATTGAGCTGTTAAACAGGAACAGGCAGAGTCCAGTAAGACCCCTAAACCTGTTCTATAGAACCACGAGGAGACCATTCACCCCTCGAGACACTTACACAGGAATAGGAGGGTGTCACTGATGCTCCATCCTGGAAAACAAATGGAGCAGATACTGCACTCACAGACGGCTCACGATGTTCCTCGTGGCTTCATTGCCTGTGGGACACATTATACTGTAACCTGTTTTGCCGGCAGTGAGGAAGGAAGCCAAATGTTTTGTGCCAAGCCTCAAGGAGGCAGCTTCCATCTCCAGGAAGACAGACCCATGTTCTCCGTGGGGGTCAGAAGCTGGTGGGGATAGTTAACTGTTTTAGAGTGAAGGTATTGTGGCTCCTGTCGGGATGGTGGATAACGTGAAGTTCTATGTATGATCACACACCAAATACACTGTATTAATGTTGGAAGAGTTTAGTTAAAGACTGGCCCTCTCTCTCTCAATCGAAATCGGGAGTGGAGTGGAGTGAGAGGGACGTTCTCAGAGTCTTTTAAGCCATCGAGAATCATGTAAACTAAGTAAAGAAAACATGGAACTTATCACCGTATTAGTTCTGTTTGGAATATAATGAGTGAGTGTCCATCCACTTCAGGTTCAATGCAATCACCTCTTATTCCTTCAAAGTGCTACAGATTAACCCTCAGGCACTCCCGATGGTACAATCATCCCAACAATGAGTCTAGTGAATCTCATTACACTCTTTCTGCCAAGAGGATTATTCCTTATAAAGGAGAGAAAATCTGTGCACAATACCATAAATACTATCTCAACAACACTCTAGGGTGGATCACACTAATTCTGTTCCGTCACTTAGCTGTCTCAGCTTCTTTCCTGTGGTATAAAAAGCCATTCCTTCTCACTACACTGCGAATGATATGGCATTTTGAAGTTTCTTACATCTTTGCGTCAGTCATCACCAGAGGTGCCGATGGAGATGTATATCACGTTCAGAGGGAGACTCAATCAGAAAGAATTCACTTGAACCAGGGAATGGTCACCTACCTGAATGGAAATTACTTGCAGGAACATGGAAATCAGGCAGAGGAAGGGAGCTATCTTTCCTGTTGTTCTGCTCTCATGGGATGTGTGCAGCCCTGGTCAGGCCAGCATGTTATGCTGATCTTGAACTGAGTGGCTGATTCAGCTGTTGCACAGGATAATAAAGAGTAAACCACATTGATGTGGGTTTGCTGTCACACAGAGACCTGAACATGGAAGGATAACCCATTGCCTTCTCTACAGGACATGAGGCAAAACAGATAGGCTTCTGTTTAAAACAAGTGGTGATGATTTCATTTGCATTCCATCAACTTCCTTCATGAGACACAAAAAGATTATTATTGTGTGCCGCTTGATGATGAGTCAATGACTTGACCACATGCACTGTCTGTCCATCTGACAGATTCTGTGGAGAGGACAAATTACCCATCTCAAGTGCAAATATGTTGTGACGTAAGCATAGTTAGAAGGGACTGAAACGGTTAAATCTGGATTTACTAAAGGCACAAATGATAGATTATTCAGCAGTTGCATTGAGGCTGAGAATGTGACTGAAATATCCTGATAGTGGTCCTGGGTAGAATTGGTGAGTGGGGAGAATATGTAGAAACGTGAATATGAATGGAGAAAAAAGATAATGGAGTTTCAGAACAGTCTGGTTTCTCCTCGCGTATTGTTGAGTAAGTTGTGGATAGTAATTTGCTAGTTTTAATCAGTAAGGAATAATTTTTTTGACTGGATCTGAAAATGATGACTTCAAATTTTAAAATTTGAATATGAACAGCAATTCAGTTCAACTCAGTTTAATGGTCAGATGGAATGACTTACCAGGAACACCAACTATAGCGAGGATGGGATAGTAACCTCCTTGAATAATCCAAAGGATATCTTCGATCCGTGATGCTAATGATATCCAAGGCTGAGAAAGGTAGTAAAGACCCGAGGATAAACTCCTGTCTGTTGCAATATTCCAGTAGAACGTTCTCACATTCTGATCCATTAATTGAACGTCCCAGTCTAATGTTCTCAGATTCTGATCCCTCTTCCTCCGTCTCTCGAGCTACAGATCCCTGTTAGTCCAGTCATTGATGATCCCGCCCATACTAGGATAACACATTGAACCGAGTCCTTAATTAATAGAAGAGGCAAAACCTCCAGTGACACATCTCGGATCCACGGAGACTGACATCAATCTCAGTCACTGAACAAATAGCTCCAGCCAACGCCTTTCAATTCAATATTGTTTTATTCAAATTCAAAACAATGATTCAAACTGTCATTTTCTGGATGGGCTATGTGAGGGTGACTGATGGAACAAATCTTGAGGCTGGTAGATCAATTGAGTGTAATCATTCAATCTGTCTTGGATGCAGGAGTAATGCTATAAGTTCATCAGAACGTAAACATGCATCTCTGATTATACATCCTGGAGCTATTGATCAAACATCATAATTTCAATTAAACATTGAGACAATTTTTATAGTTTATGATCTGAGGGGAATGTGTGTCTGAGAAACGTGGGGTTGTAACAGACAAATGGCATGGTTATGTTAACAGAGAATTGAACGTGACAAATGCAATTCAGATTGTTATTCCAGGTTCAGAGAGAGTCAAATGAGGCCTGTGCTATTGATGTGATCGATGTTAGTGAACTGTGATGAAATGTCATTTACTGGACTTCAATTAGAGTGTGGCTATGGCATTGTGGAGGAGACAGAAAAGAGAGAATTGGGGGACATGGCAGTTCAGACAGGAGGGAGGGGCAATAATATTCCTCAGTCATCAGTGTTGGAATATTACTCTTTATAACTCATATGAAGAAAAGATTCAAGGATACATCTAAAGTGAGGAATGAGGAGTACAATTTGTTTATTGAACACAAAATACGAGGACAAAATTATTTTCTGTCCGTACTAAACTATGGGAAGTACAAAAAAAAATACACTTATGATATTGAGCTATATAAATTGAAATGTGTATTACAAAATCACGGAAGTGCTGTGCAGTCTATATCAATCATTATTTGTCCAACAGCTGAGATGCTGATTTCCCCTCTGTCAGTGATCCATCTCATTGAAATTGTCTGGCGCATTATCTCAGTACTGAGGGGATTCTGAATTCCTGCTGTTGTTCACCCAGTCTATTTAAATTAAATCACCTTCTCACTGTAGAAAAAAAAAACACTTGGCCTTTTGGACTCTGTTTAACTGTCAGCAACTCAGCTGTGTGATGTTGGCGATAAATGATCTGGGACCACAGCCAGTATCTGCGCAGTGCTTAAACCGTATAGCAATAGATAAAGGCCTTGCAGTCCGTGAGAATTTCTAAATAAAACTTCCATTTTCTGTTTGTTCCTGTCTATCTCCCCTCATGCTGTCTTCTGATCTATCCAACTCACCCGCGTTTTACATCCCTCCAATCACTCCCTGTTTCCAAATTGTTCAGTTGTACAGCTTGATGTTGTGGCCATTTTGGAGAAATGGATAGAGCAGGGACAGGACTGATCATTGGAGTGTCCGGGGTTTAGATGCTTCATTCAGAACAAGGAAGGTACTAAAAGGGGGGCAGGGTGGGGTTTGGGGTGGGGGAGGGTGGGGTGGCATTGAAAGTCAAAGACACCATTACGTTGGTAGAAAGGATGCTTGATAAGGACTCGTGTACTGTGGTAGCATGGGAAGAGGTTAGAAACAAAAACGGAGAGGTCACCCTGTTGACAGGTCTCTATTGCCCTCTGAAAAGTCCCAGAGATGTAGAGGAAAGGATTACAAAGATGATACTGGATCGGAGCGAAAATAACAGATTAGTTGTTATGGAAGAATTTATCTTTCTATATATTGACTGGAAACGCTACAGTTCAATAACTTTGTACAGGTCAGTTTTTGTCCAATGTGTGCAGAGTGGTTTCCTGACACCGTATGTATATAGGCCAACAAATTCCGTTATCACGTTTTACATTAAAAGTTGATTCTGATACGAAAATCGTAATATTATTATTATTTCTACTGTTTATCTTTTTCCTCGCGATTTAGACAAGACATGCCAGGCATCCCTTTAAGGTTTTATAATTACGTTGAAATCTGTGTCCATGATTATTTACCAATATTTAACTCGAACTTATTACTTTTTAAAATAGTTTCAAAGGCGCAGCTCCCTTCTGAAAGATAACCTGAGTAGCTGGTTTTGTGGATGAAAAGAATCCTGACTGAAATCAGAATAAGTTACCTTCTCTCGTGATTCTTCAAAGTTTTTATGCTATAATTTCATTATTTCATCTGTGTTCTGTTACAAATGATCATTTTTTTCAATACATGAACTTTCTTTATCACGAGGTTGACATGTTTCAGAATCTTGCGAATCAGATTATCCTTTCTTTTGCCTTGGAATTATTTCCTTCTCAACGGTACTTCTTTCACTAATGTTGAAGCAATTAATTTAATTTCTGTCTATTTTGTGGCTCTTCAGAAACAGACTGCTGAAGTAGACGTTTACATTTCCGCCACTCCATGTCCCTAAAAAAAGGCAGCTCCAACTCTCACTATGATCTGCCAGAACTGTGTATAAACAAACAGTGTCACTCTACTTAGATACATGCGACAATGAATCCTATCAAACCCAAATTAAACCAAATCTTATGATCGAGAGAGAGAAATTGTCACAAGATCAATACACCCAGATGAAACCTCTGCAGCCTGCCACATCCGGCCAAAAATCGTGATAGATGATGAAGCAACTAACTGGTGGAGTGGGCTCCACAATTATTCCCATTCTATCAATGCATCAGCTCTGCACATCAGTGTAAAAAACAAGGAAATAGTATCTGTACTATCCTAGCCAGCGGTGTTGAGTGGATGATTCAACTCACTGTCATCATGATGCCCACAGAATCACAAATGCCAGTCTTCAATAATTTGATTCGCTGCACGTGACATGAAGAAACAGCTGAACACAGCAGATACGACAAAGGCAATGGGCTCTGACCCCATTCCTGCATTAGGACTGAAGACTTGTGCTGCACAACAAGCCGTGTCCCTGGGGAAGCTGTTTTCTTCTAACTCTAACTCTGACACCACCCTGGCAATGTGGAAAATAACTCAGCTATGTCCATTTTATAAGAGGGGAATAATTATAATCTGACCAATTACAACCCCTCAGTCTCATCACGATAGACAAATTGGGAGTTCTTTTTGACAGAGCTGTCAAGCGGCACAGACATAACTTGTGCAGTGTGGTTTCCAATAGGTTCCCATGTGGAGATGATGCTGCCGTGGAAATGTCACTGGATTAATAATCCAGACCAGACTAATGCTCTGGCAGCTGGTGGAAGTTAAAAAAATTAATAAAATATCGAGATCTCAAATCTGGTGTCAGTAACAGTGACCTTGAAGTCAATGTAGTTTGTAAACAACAATTTGCTTTTCCAATGTACTTTCAGGAAGTGAATCTCCTTTGTTTCCTGGTCTGCCTAAACGTGACACCGGACACAGAGAGATGTGATAAAATCTACAATGGTCTCTGAAAAGGCCAAGCAAGACACTCTATTGTATCAAACCTCTCCGAGGTCTTAAAGTATAAAACCGGACAGAACACCCAGCCCCAGCCTCAATATGGATAAGGGAACGGGAAGCAGAGTCCTGTTGACCCTGCCGAGACCTCCTTCCTAACATATGCGAACTTGTGACAACATTTACAGAGCGTTCCCACAGACAGCACAGAAACATCGGGAATGGAATAGGCCATACAGCACATTGAGCCTGCCCATTTTAGTTAATGTCTGAACATCTCCTCAATGCACTTTCCCCACACACTGTACACATTCCATAATGTGATTAACCTTGTGAAGCTATTAAATAGGAACTGCGGTAGTCCCTTTGGTCTGTCGAGTTTGCTAACAAATTGAATATGATGATGGCTGACCCTTTATTTCTACACTGTACTCCTACTCTGTCTCCATCCTTTCGGTGTCTGGACATCCTTATTGGTCTTTAGTGCCTTGTCTCCACAGCCTAATGTGAGAGAAAATTCCGAAGTTCACCAGTCTCTGAGTGCAGACAATTATTCTTATAAAAATGCAATATGACCTGTCTGCACCTAATACTGTGGCCCCTTCTTTTAGACGTCCCAGCCAGGGGTATTATCATTATTGTGTCTAATCTATCTAACCCTGTCAGAGTTTTATATATTCCTCTGAGATCTCCACT
>NW_026868110.1:412553-493133 GCF_020745735.1 Hemiscyllium ocellatum | reverse complement strand
TATCTGTGGAAACTACCCTGGCAGAACCAAAAACAGAAACCAGTCCATCTCCATATCATCCTCAATACCCTCTCCATCACACCTACCACAGTGCTCACATTTAGATGAAGCCTTAACAGGACCACAACAAAGTAAGAGTGCCTGTAGTCATTCTGCATTTAGAACATGAAGGTAATCCCACTTTGCATTTTGAGAGACAATTTGGTGTCAGATAGACCCTATGAAGAATTTTCAACTGCATTGAATGGGTCCTACTACAGATCAAAATCCTTGAGCATTTTCAACAAAATATCCTCCCCATGTCTCTGAAGTGTTCTGAACTCCTCTCTGCAGGCATCACAAAGCTTCAGAGTCTTGTCTGAGGGACACTCTCCAAAAATATGATAGAGTAATGACAAGAGTGTATCTGAGCAATAGGCACCTCTTTCCCTCCACCGGATCTGTAAGAGTATGTTAAAATCTCTTTTTTTAAAAATCAACTCTGATCTTGAAAAAAAAATGCAGAAGAGGTATCTACCAGGTAGTCCATACGTACGAATTATGATCAAATTATATCATTAGTTTCTCCATCAATTAACACGTGGTGACTCAGTGGTTAGCGCTGCTGCCTCATAGCACCAGGGTCCCAGCTTTGGTTCTGGTCTTGGGTGACTGGCTGCGTGGAGTTAACATTCTCGCTATGTCCTGTGTGGGTTTCCTCCCACAGCCCAAAGATGTGCAGGTTAAATGAATCTACTCCCCACAATCTGTGGGTTAGTTGCAATCTGGTTAGCTTGATAAAAAGTCGCTTATGTTGCCATGTAAAAGAGATAAACCACCATAAAGTCTCTTAAATATCTGTCTGGAAAACATCAAAGGAAGCATTCACAAGGGGTATCCACAATAAGGAAGGACATTCATTTTAAGAGCAGCTTTCCGACCGAGCTAGGATATTGGATTTGCCTCCCATCTTTGACGTCTTGTTTAATGTTTCAAACAAATCGACATAGTTCACGTTAAATAAATGGCCAAAGACGGATGTAATGAATAGACTGAGATAGGGAAACCATCCCCGTGACCATTTAAAAGGAAACCAGGATTTGCCCTCAACATCACGTATTTCCCCAAGATCTCCTATAGGCATGGCCTCCAACTTTAAAGATAATCTTAAAGTCCCGAAAAAGTGACAAGCGAATTAATGCATTGCATCACGTGAGCTACAAAATTGCGGGATTTGACAAAAACATAAGACCATCTGCATACAACATAATCTTATGTGACTTCTATCCCACTTCTGGGGCCGTATGTTTGGATAATATTCCGAATTGCGCAGGTTGCCACCGAATCTAGGATTGTTGCAGGGATGGGGAAGAGATCAACCCTCGTGTGCAATTTCTGTGGGTTAAAGAAGAAAATAAAATCCCTACTTGTGAGGATGATTTACCTCCACACATCCACCAGCTCTAGTTCTGCACACAAATTCACTAATTGCTTACATTATAACGAGGATATTGAGGGACGTTTGGATATTCTGTCCACCGTAGGGCCATAAACAGTTGCAATGTCCTACTACAATAATGTGCCACGATGCAAGATAACTTAATTTGGGAAAGGCATCTTCCAGGAGCTTGAGAGGGTGCACCGGGTGGCAATAAACATTCAAAATAATGTTTCAATTCCCATAGTTCAAGGCTTTGAGGAACGATCCTTCCATGGGTGTTTAATATAATCTAGTAATTTAAATGAAAGATTTTCCTATCCATTATGATTTCCCCCCACTCTTAGTATTAAAACATGAGAAATAAACCCGATCAAACCCTCCCTGCTGTAACGTCAAACGTTCCTTGTAATCAAGGTGCATCTCCTGCAATAGGACAACATTCACTCTCTCTTTTGTAAGACGATAAAGTACATTTTCCCTCTTGAATGGCAGATGGCTCCCCTTAATGTTCCAGGTACACCGTTTAAGCACATCATTATCCATAACATACTGGAGCAACATTTGAACTCGAGAGAGAATTTCATATCGAATTACACATCGCTAAGCATTGATGACAAAAGACTCATCGAGCTTAAATCTGTACAAACTAAAACTACTGCAACTAACAAGCTCTCAAAACTTTCCAAAGCTAAAAACATTAAAAAAGAACGAAACAAAATCCAAAGTACCAATGACACTTGATAGAGTTTTCTCAACTCCACCCCCAACCACCTTACCCAATGGGGACGCTTACATATCACAAAACTTTATCTTCTGCCCGCTTCCAATATGGCATCCAGGGCAATTAATAACAATTAATAGGTGGGCACTTAATCATCACAACCACATTTGTAACTCGCTCCAGCTTGAGCCACACCCCAGACACAAGCAAAGAAAGAGAAAAAGAGTAATGATAGTATGAAGAAGTTAAAAGTGAGTATTCTACCAATCCCCGACTATAATTTAACACTGGTTGATACCAGAAAAATCCAACAAAATTTCTTTGAGAAAGAAACATGATTATCTCAACATCCAGCTTACTTTAAAATGTCCACAAAGTTTTTGCTTTCTCTGGAGAGTCAGACAAGTTCATTGATCCATTCAAAGCAATACGAAGCACCGTTGGGAACCATAAGGAATACTGAATCCTGAGTTCCTTTACTCTTCTCTTGACGTCATCACAATATTTTCTTTCTGAATCACCGCCGCTGAAAAGTCCTGAAAAACATAATCCTGGAGCTTCATGAATTAAAGCCATCCGAATATACATTGAGCTTCCATCAGTCTTCCATCAGTTTTGAATTATATTCCTGGATGTTCTGGAGCCGTGTCATTTGGTACTACTGTCTACATTTCCCCCAGATCGCACATTCCTGCCAATCCCCGATAATCCTCGACTCCATTGTTATTTATGAACCTTCTGTCTGTGCCTCAAAAATATTCAATATCTTTGCCTTCAATGATTTGTGGGGAAGAGAGTTACAAAGACCCACAACACTGAGAAAACAAAAATAAAACACAAGCTCTGAGTGTGAGATTATTTTTTCTTTGTCTCCTTATCTGAGGAAGGATATAATTATATTGGAAGTAGTTCGGAGATGTTTCACTTCACGTATTCCAGGAATGAGTACCTTATATTACAAAGGCTTTAACAGGTCACTCTTGAAACAGAGGTGATCTTATTGAAATATACAAGACCTAGAGGAGAGTGGATCAGATAGATACCTACTGGGTATAGTCCAAATTTATTGTCATTTTTATAGAATCTCTTCAGTGTGGAAGTAGGATATCCCATCCATTAAGTCCACACTGACCCTCCGAACAGCATCCCCCGTGATCTGCCCGCCCTTCCATTCCATGTGACCCTGCATTTCCCATGACTAACCTACCCATCCCTGGACACTATGGGCAATTTAGCATGGCCAATCCACTGTAAGTTGCATATCTTTGGACTGTGGGGGAAATTGGAGCATTGTGAGGAAACCCCACACAGAGCGTCGCCCGAGGTTGGAATTGAACCCAGCTCCATGGTGATGGATGTAGCAGTGCTAATCACAGATCCACCATGCACACCCGTTAGTTCTCTTAGTTAATTGTGGCTGACTAAAGAAATCTGCCTGACTTGTTCCTTCCACTGAACCTGACCCAGTCTGAGACTTTATGATCTGCCATATCACCAACCTGGTCACATTTAAAATTTGTTGGGAGCAGTGGAGGAGTGGGACTAGAAAAAGAAACAGTAACTCCGTCTAATCTCAGTCAGAGCAGGAATTAGGAGAAATTCACCAAGTGGGATTTCATTCAAGCGCGAATTCTCTTTCCCAGAAGTTTGGGATGGCTGAATCTTTATATTATATTGAGCTTGGTTTCACCTGATTGCCCATAGACAGGTGAATCAGGGATAATGGCGCATGGAGAGAGAAGTGTAGTTGGGACCACAATGAGATGAGCCACGAACTTATTTACTAGTGGAGTAGTGTCCAAGGGCCGAATGGCCCATTCGTATCCCTCAGCCCTGTGTTCTGATGTTCCATTCAGCCCTTCGGACCTGATACAGAGGGGAAGATCGAGGCCACTCCGATGGTGAGGTGTAGTTTCGGAAATATACTTGGAAAATCTAGGCTGGGTCAGGAACCGACACCCACCCCCAATCCCTCTTTCCAGGCTTCCCCTCTCTGTAACTTCTGCTCCAGATGTTGGTCATGTTACAGACCCAGATTCGCTGGGAATACAGCCCCCATACCCCACCCGGGGTTAACTCAAACAAATCATCTGCTCTCCCTGAGTGCAACATTGTACAACACAACTTCCAGGAAAATACCCAGTTACTTTCCAAAAGCATAACATGTGAAATTAATAAATAGGAACAAGAGTAGGCCATTCGGCCCATCAAGCTAGCCCTGTCATTTAATAAGAACATGGCTGATCTACTCCAGGGCTCAACTCCACTTTCTTGCCGACTCCTTGTATCCCTCCACACCTCTCTGGGTTAGGGAATTCCAGACATTCACTATATTCTGAGAGAAGACACCACTTTGCATCTCAGATTGAAATCGATACTTCTTTTTCGGTACCTATATCCTCGAGTGCGACACTCTGCCCAGGAATGGAAACAACTTCTCAATATCTGCCTTCTCAAGCCCTTTCTGTGTGTTGGATATTTCAGCAGTATCACTCACCATTCATTTAACCCCCAATGAATAATCGCTTCACTATTATAGAGGTTCTCAGTAAGTCAACCTTTTTATCCCAGGAAGCCGCCTAATGTCCCAACCTAGTTACTTGCTGCATCAGCATGCTGACGTTATGTTTCATACACAGGAAGACTCCAATCTCTTTGTACTGCTCCTTTCTGGAAGTCCTCTCCGTTAAATAACAGCCTGCCTTTTGATTCTCAGTGTCATCCACAAACTCGGATGTATATTGCACTCAGCTCCCTCCTTCAGGCTGTCAGTATAGATTGTCAATAACTGATGCCATCGGACTGATATGTGTGGTATTCCAGCAGATTCACATTTATCATAAAGATCCACTAATCCTGACTCTCCGATTTCGATGTGTTAACCAATCACCATCGCATGTTAATACATTATTCGTCATCCTACGAGCTTCTGGCTTGAGTAAGATCTTTTATTTTGTCATAACCTGTGGGAAATCTCTGGAAAGCCTCTTGTCTATCAGATTCCCCCATATCAAATCCGCTTGTTACATTTTCAGGCATCTCCAAAAAAGTTTGCATGATCTTACAGGGCAAAATATAACTTCCCTTTCACGAAACCACACTGACTCTGCGTGAAGCTTTCCTCAATGCCCATGCTGGCCAGGTTTTCCAAACTATACAAGCCCCATCTGCTTTCATTTGGCCCATATGCCTCTAAATGTTTCCCATTCATATGTTTGTCCAAATGAGTTTCAAATGTTGGAGCTGTACATGGATCTACCACTCTTCCTCTGGCAGCTCATTCCATTTCCACACCACCCTCTGTGTAAAACATTGTCTCTGTGTCCCTTGTAAATGTTCCCCCTTTCAAGTTAAACCTATGCCTTCTATGGTTGAACTCTCCCATCCTGTGGAAAAACCCTTGGATATTCACCCGATCCATACCTCTCATGATTTCATAAACTTCTAGAATGTCAGCCCCACAACCTTCTACACTCCATCTGATACTAACTTCAAGAACATACATTTAAAGATAAGTACTGCAAATTTGAAACTATATTAAACATGACAGTAAAACAGTACTCAGCCCAAACTTCATACTGTTATTTGTCTTTCTCCATATTAAATACTGAGGCAGCATGAAACACTTACAAGTGCCAATAAGAGGTCAAGCACCTGAATTTATTTGTCTAAAGGGGTGATGATCTCGACAATGAAAACGTATCTATGGCCAGATCTATATAATACCATATAGTCAAAATGCCCCCTCCTGGCCTCCCTATGGCCTTGTGTGCTTGTGTCTTGCTTATCTTGCACTCAATAGAGAGAACCCCTTTCCCCAGTTACATCTTAATTTAAACCCGTTTTACATACTCTTCATTTATCTTTTGTCACACTCTCTTTTCCCTGTCACCCATTCCCCATCTCTGGCACGGGTTTAAAAGCACATTTTCTAATCATTTTCAGTACTGAAGAAGTCTCACACTAGACTTGAAACACTAATTCTGTTTCTCTGTCTCTGCAGATGCTGACAGACCTGCTGTGTTTATCCAGAAATGAATAGGGGCACAGAACAAATTTTCAATTAAACAAATAACGATCGATACTGGAAATAAAGTACCAAGCTGGATAAACAGGGAGCTTTGTAGAAGGTTCACTGGACCTGCAAGTTTATATCTGTATTCACTCCAGAAAATGCTGCAACATCTTCAGCAACATCTTCAGCAATTTCTGTTTTTGAACAATTTCCAACGACATATGTCAAAGATGCCCAAACATTCTGTCCAACATGGAGCGCCGTACACTGGGAACTGAACAATAACGCATAAGTTCCTTGACTCTGAAACTGCAGAAGGCTGGCATCACTGACACTGCGGAGTTCAGAATCATCGTCAGGGAGAAAAACAGAAGGAAACACATTCACTTCAAATACTGAAGATGGTATTACTGAAAGGAAAAGATTCAGATTAGTGCCTTAAATTGATTGAGTGAAAGTAACAAATTGGAGGTGTGACACCAAGGAAAGAATTTCAGCAGAATGAGAATATGAAAATGGAAGGCTTGTTGCATCAGAAACCAGAGTGGGTCAGTGAATACAGGGCTGTTGGGTGAATGGGTCTCGGTGTGAACTGGGGGACAGTCAGTGGAATTGAATTGTAGACATTGCAGCTTAAACTGGGTTATCATCTGATGCTGTAGATCACAGCAGCAGCAGAGGCAGAATTGTATTCAATGACAATCTGCAACCTTTCGCTCAGGATAATCTCTCAGTACACTATTACCATCAAGCAGATCTATGGTTCAGTGCCGAGTGTGGGTGAACATGCCAGGGTCAGTACCATGTGTACCTTTACCTGAAGACAACCCATCAAAACTACCACAATTGAAACAGCAGAACTAACATCTGGTACAGAGGCAGAAATGATCCCACGACTAACAAATCTGACCGAAGCTCTGTCATCCTGCCAAATATAAGTATAAATGTCGATGGACCATTAAACAAGTTACTGGAGGAGAGGACTCCATAAATATCCCCATCCTAAATAATGGAACCGTTCTGTACATTAGTGTAAAAATCAATTATGTGGTATCTGCACTATCCTCAGCCAGACATGTTGAGTCGATGATCCACCTCACCCTGTCATGATGCCCACAGAATCACAACTAATTCGATTCGCTGTTCGTGACATGAAGAAACAGCTGAACACAGTAGATACGACAAAGGTAATGGGCCCTGACCCCATTCCTGCAATAGGGCTGAAGAGTTGTGCTACACAACAAGCCGTGTCCTTGGGGAAGCTGTTTCATTCCAGCTCCAACTCTGACATCTCCCTGGCAATGTGGAAAATTACTCAGCTATGTCCAGTTCCCTAAGAGGGGAATAAATACAATCTGACCAATTAGCACCCCATCAGTCCCATCACGACAGTCAAAATTGGTTGGAGTTTTTTTTTAACAGAGTTGTCAAGCAGCTCAGTGTGGTTTCCAATAGGTCCCCATGCGGAGATAGTGCTGTTGTGGAATTATCATTGGATTATTAATACAGACCAGGCTAATGCTGGTGGAATAATAAAAACAATTATTAACATATCGAGCTGTAAAATCTGGTGTCAGTAACAGTGATTTTGTGTCCAATGTTGATTGGAAACATCTATCTCCTTCCCAATGTACTTTCAGGAAGTGAGTCTCCCGTGCTTTCCTGGTCTGGCCTAAAAGTGACTCAAGACACACAGACATGTGATAAACTCTTCAATGGTCTCTGAAACAGCCAAGCAAGACACTTAATTGTATCAACTGGTCCGAGCTCTGAAAGGATATACCTTATGAGAACAGCCGGCACCAAACTTGGTGTCGGAAAAGGGAACAGGAAACATAGTCCTGTTGACCATGCAGAGACCTCCACCCTAACATCTGACGGTTTGTGACAACATTTACAGAGCTTTCCCACAGACAGCACAGGAACATAGGGAAATGAGTACTTCACACAACACATTGAGCTTTCCCTGTGCTAGTTAATGGCTGAACATCTCCTTCATGCAGTTTTACCCATACAATATTCGTATGCCTTAATATGTTTAAACATTGTGAAATATAAAATGAGAACTGCTGGAGTCCCTTCAGCACTACAATTTTGCTCCTCCATTCAATATACAGGCAGTTCTCAGATAACGCGTGTTGATTAAATATAATTTGGCCGCAATGTGATTCATGAACCTTTATCCATGAAGTGAACTCTCATTCACTGTGACGCGATTCCTTGCCAGGAACCAGCTGAACAGCACAACCCAGCCTCAGGATCCTCTGTCTGCAAAATGTACAATCAATGTGTTCAGCTAAAACAGGAATGCAATCCGCTCTGGAAGCCTTGAAACTGAGCCTGAAACCGGGAATTGTAGTCTACATTTAGAAAGAACTTTATTTCAAACAGTGGGAGAATCTTGAGGAGAACTGAAATTTCCCCATCGGCATCACGTGGTCAGTCAGCCACATGCGTTTTCTGAAGAAGAGTGTGGTGAAAGGTACACTGCTGTAGTCAGTGACTGTAGTTTGAAAGTGTTACATTTAGAGGACAGTTTCATAACAATATGTGATTTAAAGATGTATTTTAGACTGTGCTAGTGTGTGTTAGACTAAAATTAATTTTTGCCTTTACTGATATTTTGGGGGGTTTGTTCCTTGCCCTCTTTTTCCCATAGACCCCATTATTAATATTGCACGATTTTCTACAAAACGGTGTTGCAAAGGAACACAGCTGCTGCGCCATTGGAGAACAAACTGGATTGATAGCTGATCTAACTTCACACGATACTCCTGCTCTATCCCTAACCCTCAAATTTCCAGAAATCCTTATTTATATTCAGCGCCTTGGTTTCCACAGCCTGATCTGGGAAAGAGTACCCCTGGTTCGCCAGTCTCTGAGTGCAGACATTTATTCTCATCTCAATGCAAAGTGGCCTGTCTGTACCTAATACTGTGGTCCTTTGTTTTAGACGTCCACGCCAGGGAATTGCCATCCCTGCTTCCAATCTGTCTCGCCCTGTCAGAGTTTTATATATTTCACTGTGATCACCACTCATTTTCCTAAACGGCATAGAATACAAGCCCAGTCGCCCCAAACTCCGCTCAACAACAAACCTGTCATCCCAGAGATCAGTCTGGTCATCCTTCACTGCTCTCCCTCAATGTCAGGTTTGTCCTTTATTGGGTAAGGAGACCAAAGCTGCACACAATACTGTACAATGTTCGAGATGCGGTCTCACTAAGGCCCTGTACAGCTGCACTTACACTTACTCCTGTACTCAATCCCCCTAAAATGAAGGTGAATACACCATTTATCTTCCTACCTGCTTTCTGCTCCTGCAATATTGCTTTCAGTGACTGGTGTACAGGGAGATCCAGATTCATTTCAATGTCACAGTTCCCCACTTGCCGGGTCTATATACACTGGTCAGCGTGCCAATACTATTCCCAGTATTGACTTCTGGCTTTAGAACTCGTTGCCCTACATATACCGAGAGGGCTGCACAGAAATAAACAAAAATGCAGCTTAAGTTCCTTTATAGAGCAACATTTTTCAACCACGCCCTTTTTCAAATGAGAGGCTGTGATTTTATTGTTCCCATCAATGTGCACAACATCTAATCTCTCCCATTGGTCTCCATCTGCCACGTATTTTCCCAGTAATTTCACTTGTCTCAGTCACTTTGGAGCTTTTTTACATCCCCCTCACCCACTCACATGCTGTCATCGTTCAGTGCTGTCAGCAGAGTTGGGGATATTGCATTTGAGCCCCTCAACCAAATATATGGTGTGTATTGGGAATAGCTGGGGCCAAAGCCACGATCCTTGCTATATCCTACTAGTCTTCCATTTAAAAAAAATTGTTTCCAGCCAGCTCTCCCATTCTAAAACCATGACCATATATTAGCCTCAGTCCCACAGGATTCGAATTCGCACAATAGGCTTGGGGCTTGATCAAAACACTTTCTGAAATTCCACTCGTATTGCATTGATAGCTTCTCCATAATTTTGCTAAAATCCACTTTCTCAAATATGACTCCCATGTCATAAATCTCTGTTGACTTTGTCGATGCCCATTAATGTCAGTCCAATACTTTCTTTAAACTGGTTAGTTGCTAATTTCATTATATTCCCTTTTTCTCACCAGACTAAAGATCCCTAGTATTGCTAAGAAGTTTTCTTTTTTGTTTTGTTTTCCTCTGTGGAGGCAGAACTGAAGCATTTTGTCCATAGTTCTGCTATTTCCCGTCCTCAATTATCTGGTATCAAACTGTAAGAAAGCTGCACATTTCTTTCTCTTAATTTTGCCATTGACATATTTTCAGAAAATATTACAAGTTCTGTCTTATAAACTTTGTTAAGAGATTCTTCAGAAACCTATCAATTCCTATTTTAAGGTACTCAGTGATTGACCTTCCACAGCCATACAATCACAGCAGCAAAGATGCTGTATCATCAGAAATACAGCACGGTCTAAATGAGGCCCATTTGCCAACACAATACCCATAGCCGTGAATCTTGAGGCATTTCAAGTGCACTACCGTGTATTTTCTAATGGTTTTGAGGTTACCATGACAACTCCCCTCTCAAGAATTGCATTTCAGACCCCAACAAACTCTGGGTGAAAAGCAATTCTCAAAAAACCGCAAACCCTTCACGTTATAAATGTGGGCCTTTGACTAAAAGGAACAACTGCTGTCCATCCACCCTGTAATCTTATGCGCCTGAATTACGTCCCCCTCAGCCTCCTCTCCACCAATCTAAACAACAAAAGCTTATCCAGCTTCTCTCTATAGCTGATATGCTCCATCCAAGGGAACATCCTGGTGAATCTCCTTTGCACCCCCTCCAGTGCAGTCACATCCTTCCTGTAATGTGATTCACAGAACTACACACAGTATTCCATCTTGGCATCACCAAAGTTCCGCATAGCTCATATAATCTGTGCATCAATGAATCAAGGTTATGTTTATAGTCCCCTATGCTTTCCCAAATTGTGTATTACCTGGTCCATCACATTCAGGGATGTGTGGAGAAGCACCCTCTGACCTTCCTAGTGTGCTGCCATTCATTGAGTCCTCCCCTGTCTGGTTCCTTCTTCCAAAGTGTATCACCTCATATTTATCAGGGTTACATTCCACCTGCCATTGACCTTCCCAGCTGACCATTCCATCTGTATCTTCCTGTAACTTAAGGCCTTCCTCCTCACTGCCAACCAACCGGCCAATCTGCGTATCAAACCCAAACTAACTTATCACACTCCTCACCCCTCGTCCATATTCACAGCTACATTATTTTTTGAGTACTACAAATATTAAAGTTGAAAATCACACAACATCAGGTTAGAGTCCAACAGGTTTGTTCGGAGGCACTAGCTTTCGAATCGCTACTTCTTCATCAGATGATTGTGTGCTTTGATGAAGAAGCAGCGCTTCGAAAGCTAGTGCCGCCGAATAAACCTGTTGGACTATAATCTGGTGTTATGCGATTTTTAGCATTGTCCACCTAGTTCAACACCAGCACCTCTGAATCACAAACAATGAGGGACACAGCACTGAACCCTGTGGTATACATGAGACACTGGTCTCCAGTCACACAAGCAGCCGTCTACCACCACCTTCTGTGTCTTACCACTAAACATCATTTGGATGCAATTTGGCAAGTCACTAATGAGTCCGACCTGTTCCCTGGTTATTCTGATTCCTGGACACATTTGTGCAATATCTGGAAATTCTCCCTAACTTGCTCTGCCAGCAGGTTTCCATGCCCCGTGTGAGTGAGTCCCCTACGCGTGCAGAATTTCCTCCTTATTGCAGCCTTAAATGGTCTGTCCTTTATCCTGCCATTATTTCCCTTGAATGTGGATTAGACAGCCGGAGAAACATCCTGTTAATTTCCAACTTGTCATATATTTTGTGACTTTATATATTTCACAGGGACCTATCTCTCATTCTTTGAAACTCTAGAGAACACAGGCCGAGTTTCCTCATCACGCAATCTCGCCAATTGAAGGATTAATCTGGAGAATGTCCATTGAACTTCCTCTGTCGTCAGTATATTCTTTCTTAGATTTGGTCACCAAAACTTTACTCAATATTCCAGGTACAGTACTCAACAACACGCTGTTAAACTGCTTCAACATGTCTTTACATCTATATTCTGACTCCCTCAAAGCAAGGCAATCCAAACTTTAACTTATCACTTGCATATATTCCTCCAAATACCCTTCACATTTACGAACTCACTGTGTGAGTTCTTATAGAAAACCTTCTCATAATCTAAAATATGTAAATTCTACTGGTTCCCCATTATCTATGCTGTAAGAATCAACTTCAAACAATTCCAAAGCTTGTCAAGCATGATTGCCCTTTCAGAAATGCATACTGATTCTCTCCAATGTTGCTGTTAATTTCTAAATAACGAATATCACATCCTATATAATAGATTCCAACAGTTTCCCCACAAATGTCAAGTTAATTGGTCTGCAGTTCTCCACACTATCTCTTCTTCCCTTTGTAGATGCTTGGATCACTACCGTTCATCTATAGTGCTTGGATCCAGACTATGCAGAATGCACTTCGTAATAGAACACAGTCATCGACAGTGCAACTAATACTTCTATTAGTGGTTTATTTCTGAAGATTTTGGTATGAAGTACATCTGGTTTGTGAAGGTTAGCAATGCTCAATCCAGCTGCATGTTCAAGTAAAGCCTTGTTACTGATATAAATTGACTTTATGTCTTTCAGTCCACAAGTCCTATATGATGATGTCGTGTTTCTGGGTGATTTTCTGGATCTTCCTCCATGAAGACAGATGCAAGGTAACTGGTTATTTACTTGGCCATTTCCCTGTTATCCATAATAAGCTCGTCTCTCCTGATTGCAGATTTCCACATTTGACTATGCTTTTCTCTTTCCTTTGAAATATAGATAATAGATTTATGCAACCTTTGTGTTCCTGTTTGTTTGCATGTGTGTTCGCTTTTTGATTTCCTTACCCGTTTCATGGCCCTCTTTTCTGGATCGTAAATTTCTGAGAATTTTCAGGATTCCACAATGTCTGAAATTCTTCTGAAGTCACTTCCTGTGATTAATATAATCTTTAATTTATTATGCTAATCATTGTTAACTCACTTTCTCACTCTTGGGTGTTCTACCCGAAATAAATAAATATATTTTTCAGACTTTGTAGTATTTCTATAAATCTCCTGGTCCTGACCATATATATTCAGGAACACTGCAGGAGGGCAGGAAAGAAATAGCGGGGGCCCTGGTTGGTACTTTTGCATCATCGGTGGCCAACGGGTGAGGTCTTGGAGGGTAGTGAATGCTGTGCTCTTATTCAAGAAGGGCTACAAAGAAAAACCGGGGAACTATAGACCAGTAAACCTAAAATCTGCAGCAGGTAAGTTACTTGAGAAGATTCTTAGGGAGAAGATATACATGCATTTGGAAAGACATGGCCTTGTGAATGGGGGATTATGGCTCACAAGTTTGTTAGACTGCTTTGATAATGTGACCAGTAACTTTGACAAGGGCATTGTTGTATATTTAGTCTATATGGATTTCAGTAAGGCCTTCAATAAGGTTCTACATGGTACGCTGCTCTGGAAGGTTAGATCACATGGAATTGAGGAGGAGCTGGCAAATTAGGTCCAAAATTGGCTTGATGATAGGAAGAAGAGGGTAATCGTGGAAGGATGCTTGTCGGACTGGAGGCCTGTGATGAATGGAATGCCTCAGGGGTCGGTGCTGGGACTATATATGTGTGTGTATATATATATATATATATATATATATATTTATATACACACACACACACACACACGCACACACACACACATATCTATGATTTAGCTGAGAATGTACAGGCATGATTTGTAAGTTTCAAGGTGACACTAAAATAGGTGGAATCGTGGACAGTGAGGAAGGTTATCAGAAATTTCAGAAATTACAGCAGTACATTGATTAGGTGGGGAAGTGGGCCGAGAAATGGCAAATGGAGTTTAATTCAGATAAGTGTAAGTTCTTGCATTTTAGAAAGTCAAATCAAGGCAGGAGTTTCATGGTGAATGGCAGGGTCTTAAGGAGTGCAGTGGAACAGAGTGACCCTGGAATTCAGGTGCACAGTTCTCTGTAAGTGGAGTCCCAGGTAGACAAGGCACTGAAAAAGGCATTTGACTCACTGGCCTTCATCAGTTAGAGCACTGAATATCGAAATTAGGGAGTTATGTTGTAGTTATACAAGATGTTGGCGAGTCCATACTTGTCACGTCATGTTCAGTTTTGTTCACTTTGCTTGAGGAAGGATGTTATTAAACTGGAAAGAGTGCAGAAGAAATTTACAAGGATTTTGCCAAGACTCAATGGTCTGAGTTATAGTGAGAGGTTGAACAAGCTTGGAGTTTTCACTTTAGAATGTATGAGGCTGAAGGGGATCTGACAGTAGTGTAAAAGATTATGGGAGGCAGTGATAGAGTGAATGCACTCAGTTTTTTCCCCCCAGGATTGGGCAACCACGGACTAGAGGGCATCAAGTTAAGGTCAGAGAGGAAAGGGTAAAAGGGAGCCTGAGGGGCAATTTCTTTTACACACAGAGTGGTATGCATATGGGACGAGCTACCAGCAGAAGTGGTTAAGGCGGGTACATTCACAAAATTTAATAAAACATTTGGACAAGCACACAGGTAGGAAAGGATTAGAAGGATACAGGGAAATATTTTGTTCGGAATGGACCAGTTTGGGCCGAATGGCCTGTCTCCGTGCTGTAAGACTCTATGAGTCTAACAACCATTGTTCTCCTACTGAATTTTATATTGTACTTCCCCAATTCACTGGAGCGAACTTGACACTCTAGCCTCTGGGCTTCCATGATGTTCCAGAATGTTCAACCATTCCATATTGAATGCAGACGCCGTGTAAAATACAACATATTAATGTCACTATTCCTCCAAAGCTGCTTCAGAGCATGGTTAGTAATTAGTCCTTCCGACCACACAATAAACAATAGGTGCAGGAGTAGGCCATTCTGCCCTTCGAGCCTGCACCACCATTCAATATTATCATGGCTGATCATCCTTGATCAGTATCACACAGCACCAAATCCGAAATAATCTACCTCTAGTTTGGTTCACAACATACTCTTCAACCTACCTGATATACACTTATGGAATTTATTTTTCACAACATTAGCAGTCACTTAGTTAACTCAGTTTCGATGCAACTTGACACCATCTATTATTACTGCAGAACCCACGAGTATTTGTTACTCATTCACAGGATGGGGGCTTCATTGGATAACCAGCATTTGCTGGCCATGCCAGACGGCAGTTAAGAGTTAACAGTGTTGTCTTGGACCTGGAGTGACGTGCAGGCCAGACCAGGTAAGAACAGCCAGTTTCCTTCACTAAAGGACATTAGTGAACCAGATGAGTTTTTCCAACAATCAACAATGGATTCCTGATCATCATAAACTCTCGATACCAGATACTTATTGAATTCAAATTCCACAATCTGCCATGGCAGGATTTGAATCCATGTCCCCAGAACATTACATGGGTCTCTAGGTTAAGAGCCGAGCGATAATATCAGTATGTCTTAGCTTCCCTTTGCATATAGTTGCATATCTAATTTCCAGAGCATATGATGCAAAACATTTGCGCGACAGTTTTGGTTCAGATATATAACACAACAAGTTTGTTTCTCTTTGCTATTTGTAAGATCCACCCAAACTGATTCTGTGGAATCTGATGGACAGGGCCTGTGTCGTTACTAGTGATAGACTTGGATAAGGCATTCGGGGAGGCTCACCTCGATGCTGAGATGATCTGAAGACATGTCCAGCAATACAGGACAAGCATCAATATCCATTTCGCTCTGTCAGGATAAGTGTCACCGTATATTCTCACTGTTCCCTCACACTCACTGTATATCTGTTACAGCACCTACCCTCAACCAAGGCTCACGCTCTATCTCCAAATAAGGCTCAAGCACGACCATTCCCGCTGTTGAATTCAGCACCTTCCTCCCCCACATTCTCTGTCCCTGATGCAATAGCCCCGCACACTAATAGCACTACATTCATACAACACTATGGACAGACGCCCTCCGGCCACCTCACCATGTCACACCTCACCTGGGAGAAAGTGAGGTTTGCAGATGCTGGAGATCAGAGCTGAAAATGTGTTGCTGGAAAAGCGCAGCAGGTCAGGCAGCATCCAAGGAACAGGAGAGTCGACGTTTCGGGCATAAGCCTCACCTACCCCAGCACTAACAGCAGGGACATCCACTCCCACCCTCACTCATTCTCTCCCTTTCTCCCATTCCAGGAGAAACAGCCTGGAATAGGACAGAAAGGGCCAAGCCGGTGATGGAGTGCCGGATATCCGTTCCCTCATCCCCCTACCATGATATGTGGGGAGGATCCTGGAGAGAGCTGGAGAGGACCAGGAAGCCTTGTGTGGAGATTGTGAAACATCCACGTCCCACCAACCGAGTAAGGAGCAATATTCAGTAAAGAACAATTCTCAATTCAAACCTACTGTCAGTTCCAAACTCATCTCTCTCACTCGCAGAAGAACAGATATCCCATTGCACAGAGATGCAGGCATTGAATTACACAGAAGTATTGGTAAATACCCCAATATACTAACATGCACAATGCATACAAGGAGATAAGCATGCACACACATAGAAGCACACAAAGACATATACCGTCACACACAAATAGACACAAACACAGATAGAAACACACAGGCTGATACACAGACAGACAGACATAGTCACGCAAATACAAAACAATAACAAGCACATGGACACACACACATATAAATGCACATTAAGACACAGACAGTAGTGCCATTAAGTCACAAATAAACACTTTTTTTATTTATAAGGAGATCAAAGATTCTAGGGAGAAGGTAGGAGACTGATGTTGTGGAACATATTAGAAATGACTGAATGGTATATCAGACTCGATAGGTCTAATTCTGCTCCTTTTTTAATGCTCATGTGGTGTCATGCTCTTCCTGAGACAGCAGCAGCATCATATTTGATTGGAAAGAGTCAGTGGTAATGTGGGAAAAGATTGGAGGGCAGAATGGTTAATGTCGATTCCTAGTTATTGTACCACTATATCCGAAATGGGGCAGTGATTTGACATGAGGTTAACACAGTTTTTAAAAAATGTGTCCCACAGTGGAAGAAGGATGTCCCTTTCCCTTCACTGTTGTGCTGTCAGTGGTGTCCCCATCCTCAGGGAGCAGTGAAGACTCGGTTAATTAGGGTATTTTAGTTTGAGCTTGACTGATCTTTGCTGGACAGGAGAGTCAATGTTTATTGGGAACAGACAGGAGACGGATGGTCAGACACACTCGGATCAGCCATGAGCATTCTGAATGGTGTCATCAAATGGCCAACTGCTGCCCCTTTCCAATGTGTTGTTCCATCAATCCATCCTCCCGACTGTTACAGGAATATACTGCTGCCCCTACTCCATGTGTTGTTCCCTCAATCCATGCTCCCGGCCGTTAAAAGATATACTGCTGTCCCTACCCCGTGGGTTGTTCCCTCAATCCACCTCTCAACGCGATTACAGGGTAGACGACCATACCATTCAGCCAGACTGTATCGTTACAATGAGACGGGAGGAGACCATTCTATCCCTCCAAAGAATTACACAGGAATATAGGATGAAGTAATTCAGCTCGTTGAGTACATTACACAGCCCAGAACGAGGCCATTCAACCCGCCTGAAGTGCTGCACAGGAACAGGGATGCTGTCACTAACAGGAGGTAGTAGAGATATATGATTTTTTAAACAAAACTGTAACTAGTTTTGACTCAGAGATCACTGTAGGGTCATCAATGATCAATAATCTATGTCAAATATCTGGATGAACGGACTGAATGGATCAAAGCTGAACTACCTTGTACACCAAAATGATCATTCAATAGATCTTCAAATGGAGGTAGTGAATCTGCATTATGATGTAGACAGGGAAGGTTAGTGAGGATACCCTCAGCAGAAATAATATAATGTGAGTTGTCTATTGCTGTCAGGAACAATTTAAATGGCCAGAGATTGCAGAACTCTGTGATGCAGATGTTTTTCATATTCCTGGTACATGAATCATATGAAGTCTGTCTGCAGATGCAGCAAGCGATTCGGAAGGTAAGTGGAATGATGCTGTTTGTGGCAACGGGTATTGGGTTTAATTAGGAATATTTCACTGTATCTGTACAGGGCATTTCTGAGACCACATCAGATACACTGGGGGCAGTTTTGATCCTCTAAACTAAAAATAAAACCGGATACAATTCCTTTCAAAGATGTTCAAAGATGCTTCCCTTTACTCATTCCTGAAATGAAGGCCTTTTGTTATCGGGAATTATCTGTTTGGATCTTAGATGAGAAATCTTATTGAACCACGATTTTCAGAGAAGTCTTTCAGCTGGATACATATTTTCTCTTGGTTAAGAAGACTAAAGCTAGATAATATTTTTTTTGAATGAGATGCATTGGTATTAACACAAATATTATGAAGATATCAACCGATTTTTAAAAATTATGCAGATGCATATAAACATCTCATCAAATCATAAAACGGGCACATTATTTTCTTTTGCTAATGAAAGGCACTGTGCACAACAACAGCAATGATGCTGCATACAACATACAGTCTATTATCATCCATTGGGTAAAAAATGAGGTCTGCAGATACTGGAGATCACAGTTGAAAATGTGTTGCTGGTTAAAGCACAGCAGGTTAGGCAGCATCCAAGGAATAGGAAATTCACGTTTCGGGCATAAGCCCTTCATCATCCATTCCAGAGAATGTACATGGAGGTGCACATGGTCCAGTTTGGTTTTCAGTTGACATTCTTGTATTTTTCTACACAGAGACGGAGAAAAATATTACTTGCTTCAGAAGCAGCAGCCAATTGGTCTCTCTCTCTCTCTCTCTCTCTCTCTTACTGTGTTCTGCCTGAAAACAAGGCATGAGAGCAGAAAAATCCTGAGTCATCTTTACCACTCCTAGAGGATTCCTGATGAGGATTCATAGGAATCTCTGTACAGCTCGAAGAAAAGGGAATTCAGCCAAATCCAACTGTTCCAGGAAGAAATCCGCATTCCCAGACATTTGTGTGAGCAGAATAAGTTCAAAGTCAGAAAAACATTTTACCATTTGTTCACAGTTCAACTTTATGTGTCCCAGATTTTTCTAGAAAATTACCCAGTCTGATACCGATATCATTGGACACAGCATTCAACTGGTTACATTTAAAATTTGCTTTCACCAATAGAGGAGTGGGAAAAGACATGAGTGACCCTCCAACATTGGTCAGAACACAAACAAGAGATTCTCAAAGGGTTGGTAAGGTGTGAATTCCCTTCCACAGAAGATTGTTATGCCTGGATATTTCCATGTGTTCAAAATTGTCTATGTAAGACATTTGAAAGACAAATGAATGTAGGGAAATGATACACTGACAGAAAAGTGCTGCTGAGACCTTAATCAGATCAAAGTGCATGGTAGAGCCTCACTCAGAGATGACTCAAAAATGCTTTGCTCTCTCTGATTATAACATGCAATAACAGTACATCCAGGAAAATTGCAGCCGTTTACTTTGAAATTACAGAAAATGAAAACAAAAGGAACAGGAATAGTTAATTCGGCCAGTCAAGCCATTGTATACAATCATGACTGACCTACTGTTAGCATTACCTCCTCCTTAATGGCCAGTTATTCACAATCCTGAACTGTTTGACAGGTCAAAGATTCATGTACCACCTCATTAAATACTTTCAGTGATGTAGCTCCCCTTACTCTCTAGTCCAGATAATTCCTGACATTGATTACCCTCTGTGAGAGGAAAACACTCTCTACACATACACCATCACCTATTGATATGAACAAGTGGTGAACACAGGGGCTCAGGAAAGAGTGAATGGCCTTGAGATCAAGGCGGTAGTTGGCTGAGGATGTTATCGGGACCACCTACTTATTTGAGCTTAATGAGAATCAGGTCTAACCTTCCCCACTGGTTGGGGTCTTTCAGAGCATAAAGGAAGATGTTTGTGGTCGGTGGCCGACAATCCTTTCAGTCCCGGGACATCTCTTCAGGAAATCCTCAAATTAACTTGCTCAGCACAAACATCTTCATCTCCTTCGTCAACGCCTGTATGCCCCCATTCCCGGTGCTCCCCATCTATCTCAAGATCAGAAATAGGGTGATCACTGAAGATCACACAATATTCAGAACAATTTGTCCCCCCTCAGCTCCTGAACCGGTCTGTGTCTATATTCAGCAAGACCCAAACAACATTCAGGTTTGTGCTGTTAAAGTGTCGGTAACATTCATGTAACAGCACGGCCAGACACTGCACATTTCCACAGTTAAAAGAGGAGCTCATTCTGCACGTCAAGCTGGATACATGGATATGTGGAAACCATTCAGCCCATCGAAATGACTGAACAAGAAGAGGGACAGCCCATTTAATCCTCCTGCCTGTTCCACAGGAAGAAAAGGCATCTAGTCAGTACATTGAGCTGTTAAACAGGAACAGGCAGAGTCCAGTAAGACCCCTAAACCTGTTCTATAGAACCACGAGGAGACCATTCACCCCTCGAGACACTTACACAGGAATAGGAGGGTGTCACTGATGCTCCATCCTGGAAAACAAATGGAGCAGATACTGCACTCACAGATGGCACACGATGTTCCTCGTGGCTTCATTGCCTGTGGGACACATTATACTGTAACATGTTTTGCCGGCAGTGAGGAAGGAAGCCAAATGTTTTGTGCCAAGCCTCAAGGAGGCAGCTTCCATCTCCAGGAAGACAGACCCATGTTCTCCGTGGGGGTCAGAAGCTGGTGGGGATAGTTAACTGTTTTAGAGTGGAGGTATTGTGGCTCCTGTCGGGATGGTGGATAACGTGAAGTTCTATGTATGATCACACACCAAATACACTGTATTAATGTTGGAAAAGTTTAGTTAAAGACTGGCCCTCTCTCTCTCAATCGAAATCGGGAGTGGAGTGGAGTGAGAGGGACGTTCTCAGAGTCTTTTAAGCCATCGAGAATCATGTAAACTAAGTAAAGAAAACATGGAACTTATCACCGTATTAGTTCTGTTTGGAATATAATGAGTGAGTGTCCATCCACTTCAGGTTCAATGCAATCACCTCTTATTCCTTCAAAGTGCTACAGATTAACCCTCAGACACTCCCGATGGTACAATCATCCCAACAATGAGTCTAGTGAATCTCCATTACACTCTTTCTGCCAAGAGGATTATTCCTTATAAAGGAGAGAAAATCTGTGCACAATACCATAAATACTATCTCAACAACACTCTAGGGTGGATCACACTAATTCTGTTCCCTCACTTAGCTGTCTCAGCTTCTTTCCTGTGGTATAAAAAAGCCATTCCTTCTCACTACACTGCGAATGACATGGCATTTTGAAGTTTCTTACATCTTTGCGTCAGTCATCACCAGAGGTGCCGATGGAGATGTATATCACGTTCAGAGGGAGACTCAATCAGAAAGAATTCACTTGAACCAGGGAATGGTCACCTACCTGAATGGAAATTACTTGCAGGAACATGGAAATCAGGCAGAGGAAGGGAGCTATCTTTCCTGTTGCTCTGCTCTCATGGGATGTGTGCAGCCCTGGTCAGGCCAACATATTATGCTGATCTTGAACTGAGTGGCTGATTCAGCTGTTGCACAGGATAATAAAGGGTAAACCACATTGATGTGGGTTTGCTGTCACACAGAGACATGAACATGGAAGAATAACCCATTGCCTTCTCTACAGGACATGAGGCAAACAGATAGGCTTCTGTTTAAAACAAGTGGTGATGATTTCATTTGCATTCCATCAACTTCCTTCATGAGACACAAAAAGATTATTATTGTGTGCCGCTTGATGATGAGTCAATGACTTGACCACCATGCACTGTCTGTCCATCTGACAGATTCTGTGGAGAGGACAAATTACCCATCTCAAGTGCAAATATGTTGTGACGTAAGCATAGTTAGAAGGGACTCGAAACGGTTAAATCTGGATTTACTAAAGGCACAAATGATAGATTATTCAGCAGTTGCATTGAGGCTGAGAATGTGACTGAAATATCCTGATAGTGGTCCTGGGTAGAATTGGTGAGTGGGGAGAATATGTAGAAACGTGAATATGAATGGAGAAAAAAGATAATGGAGTTTCAGAACAGTCTGGTTTCTCCTCGCGTATTGTTGAGTAAGTTGTGGATAGTAGTTTGCTAGTTTTAATCAGTAAGGAATAATTTTTTTGACTGGGTCTGAAAATGATGACTTCCAAATTTTAAAATTTGAATATGAACAGCAATTCAGTTCAACTCAGTTTAATGGTCAGATGGAATGACTTACCAGGAACACCAACTATAGCGAGGATCGGATAGTAACCTCCTTGAATAATCCAAAGGATATCTTCGATCCGTGATGCTAATGATATCCAAGGCTGAGAAAGGTAGGAAAGACCCAAGGATAAACTCCTGTCTGTTGCAATATTCCAGTCGAAGATTCTCACATTCTGATCCATTAATTGAACGTCCAAGTGTAATGTTCTCAGATTCTGATCCCTCTTCCTCCGTCTCTCGAGCTACTGATCCCTGTTAGTCCAGTCGATGATGCTCCCGCCCATACTGGGATAACACATTGAACCGAGTCCTTAATTAATAGAAGAGGCAAACCCTCCAGTGACACATCTCGGATCCACGGAGACTGACATCAATCTCAGTCACTGAACAAATAGCTCCAGCCAACGCCTTTCAATTCAATATTGTTTTATTCAAATTCAAAACAATGATTCAAATTGTCATTTTCTGGATGGGCTATGTGAGGGTGACTGATGGAACAAATCTTGAGGCTGGTAGATCAAATGAGTGTAATCATTCAATCTGTCTTGGATGCAGGAGTAATGCTATAAGTTCATCAGAACGTAAACATGCATCTCTGATTATACATCCTGGAGCTATTGATCAAACATCATAATTTCAATTAAACATTGAGACAATTTTTATAGTTTATGATCTGAAGGGAATGTGTGTCTGAGAAACGTGGGGTTGTAACAGACAAATGGCATGGTTATGTTAACAGAGAATTGAACGTGACAAATGCAATTCAGATTGTTATTCCAGGTTCAGAGAGAGTCAAATGAGGCCTGTGCTATTGATGTGATCGATGTTAGTGAACTGTGATGAAATGTCATTTACTGGACTTCAATTAGAGTGTGGCTATGGCATTGTGGAGAAGACAGAAAACAGAGAGAATTGGGGGACATGGCAGTTCAGACAGGAGGGAGGGGCAATAATATTCCTCAATCATCAGTGTTGGAATATTACTCTTTATAGCTCATATGAAGAAAAGATTCAAGGATACATCTAAAGTGAGGAATGAGGAGTACAATTTGTTTATTGAACACAAAATACGAGGACAAAATTATTTTCTGTCCGTACTAAACTATGGGAAGTACAAAAAAAAATACACTTATGATATTGAGCTATATAAATTGAAATGTGTATTACAAAATCACGGAAGTGCTGTGCAGTCTATATCAATCATTATTTGTCCAACAGCTGAGATGCTGATTTCCCCTATGTCAGTGATCCATCTCATTGAAATTGTCTGGCGCATTATCTCAGTACTGAGGGGATTCTGAATTCCTGCTGTTGTTCACCCAGTCTATTTAAATTAAATCACCTTCTCACTGTAGAAAAAAAACACTTGGCCTTTTGGACTCTGTTTAACTGTCAGCAACTCAGCTGTGTGATGTTGGCGATAAATGATCTGGGACCACAGCCAGTATCTGCGCAGTGCTTAAACCGTATAGCAATAGATAAAGGCCTTGCAGTCCGTGAGAATTTCTAAATAAAACTTCCATTTTCTGTTTGTTCCTGTCTATCTCCCCTCATGCTGTCTTCTGATCTATCCTACTCACCCGCGTTTAACATCCCTCCAATCACACCCTGTTTCCAAATTGTTCAGTTGTATAGCTTGATGTTGTGGCCATTTTGGAGAAATGGATAGAGCGGGGACAGGACTGATCGTTGGAGGCTCCAGGGTTTAGATGCTTCATTCAGAACAAGGAAGGTACTAAAAGTGGGGCAGGGTGGGGTTTGGGGTGGGGGAGGGTGGGGTGGCATTGAAAGTCAAAGACACCATTACGTTGGTAGAAAGGATGCTTGATAAGGACTCGTGTACTGTGGTAGCATGGGAAGAGGTTAGAAACAAAAACGGAGAGGTCACCCTGTTGACAGGTCTCTATTGCCCTCTGAAAAGTTCCAGAGATGTAGAGGAAAGGATTACAAAGATGATACTGGATAGGAGCGAAAGTAACAGATTAGTTGTTATGGAAGAATTTATCTTTCCATATATTGACTGGAAACGCTACAGTTCAATAACTTTGTACAGGTCAGTTTTTGTCCAATGTGTGCAGAGTGGTTTCCTGACACCGTATGTATATAGGCCAACAAATTCCGTTATCACGTTTTACATTAAAAAGTTGATTCTGATACGAAAATCGTAATATTATTATTATTTCTACTGTTAATCTTTTTCCTAGCGAATTAGACAAGACATGCCAGGCATCCCTTTAAGGTTTTATAATTACGTTGAAATCTGTGTCCATGATTATTTACCAAATATTTAACTCGAACTTATTACTATTTTAAATAGTTTCAAAGGCGCAGCTCCCTTCTGAAAGATAACCTGAGTAGCTGGTTTTGTGGATGAAAAGAATCCTGACTGAAATCAGAATAAGTTACCTTCTCTCGTGATTCTTCAAAGTTTTTATGCTATAATTTCATTATTTCATCTGTGTTCTGTTACAAATCATCATTTTTTTCAATACATGAACTTTCTTTATCACGAGGTTGACATGTTTCAGAATCTTGCGAATCAGATTATCCTTTCTTTTGCCTTGGAATTATTTCCTTCTCAACGGTACTTCTTTCACTAATGTTGAAGCAATTAATTTAATTTCTGTCTATTTTGTGGCTCTTCAAAACAGACAGCTGAAGTAGACGTTTACATTTCCGCCACTCCATGTCCCTAAAAAAAGGCAGCTCCAACTCTCACTATGATCTGCCAGAACTGTGTATAAACAAACAGTGTCACTCTACTTAGATACATGCGACAATGAATCCTATCAAACCCAAATTAAACCAAATCTTATGATCGAGAGAGAGAAATTGTCACAAGATCAATACACCCAGATGAAACCTCTGCAGCCTGCCACATCCGGCCAAAAATCGTGATAGATGATGAAGCAACTAACTGGTGGAGTGGGCTCCACAATTATTCCCATTCTATCAATGCATCAGCTCTGCACATCAGTGTAAAAAACAAGGAAATAGTATCTGTACTATCCTAGCCAGCGGTGTTGAGTGGATGATTCAACTCACTGTCATCATGATGCCCACAGAATCACAAATGCCAGTCTTCAACTAATTTGATTCGCTGCACGTGACATGAAGAAACAGCTGAACACAGCAGATACGACAAAGGCAATGGGCTCTGACCCCATTCCTGCATTAGGACTGAAGACTTGTGCTGCACAACAAGCCGTGTCCCTGGGGAAGCTGTTTTCTTCTAACTCTAACTCTGACACCACCCTGGCAATGTGGAAAATAACTCAGCTATGTCCATTTTATAAGAGGGGAATAATTATAATCTGACCAATTACAACCCCCTCAGTCTCATCACGATAGACAAATTGGGAGTTCTTTTTGACAGAGCTGTCAAGCGGCACAGACATAACTTGTGCAGTGTGGTTTCCAATAGGTTCCCATGTGGAGATGATGCTGCCGTGGAAATGTCACTGGATTAATAATCCAGACCAGACTAATGCTCTGGCAGCTGGTGGAAGTTAAAAACAATTAATAAAATATCGAGATCTCAAATCTGGTGTCAGTAACAGTGACCTTGAAGTCAATGTAGTTTGTAAACAACAATTTGCTTTTCCAATGTACTTTCAGGAAGTGAATCTCCTTTGTTTCCTGGTCTGCCTAAACGTGACACCGGACACAGAGAGATGTGATCAAATCTACAATGGTCTCTGAAAAGGCCAAGCAAGACACTCTATTGTATCAAACCTCTCCGAGGTCTTAAAGTATAAAACCGGACAGAACACCCAGCCCCAGCCTCAATATGGATAAGGGAACGGGAAGCAGAGTCCTGTTGACCCTGCCGAGACCTCCTTCCTAACATATGCGAACTTGTGACAACATTTACAGAGCGTTCCCACAGACAGCACAGAAACATCGGGAATGGAATAGGCCATACAGCACATTGAGCCTGCCCCATTTTAGTTAATGTCTGAACATCTCCTCAATGCACTTTCCCCACACACTGTACACATTCCATAATGTGATTAACCTTGTGAAGCTATAAAATAGGAACTGCGGTAGTCCCTTTGGTCTGTCGAGTTTGCTATCAAATTGAATATGATGATGGCTGACCCTTTATTTCTACACCGTACTCCTACTCTGTCTCCCATCCTTTCGGTGTCTGGACATCCTTATTGGTCTTTAGTGCCTTGTCTTCCACAGCCTAATGTGAGAGAAAATTCCGAAGTTCACCAGTCTCTGAGTGCAGACAATTATTCTTATAAAAATGCAATATGACCTGTCTGCACCTAATACTGTGGCCCCTTCTTTTAGACGTCCCAGCCAGGGGTATTATCATCATTGTGTCTAATCTATCTAACCCTGTCAGAGTTTTATATATTCCTCTGAGATCTCCACTCATTTTCCTAAACTCCATGGAATACTGGCTCAGTCGCCCCAAGCTCTGCTCCCACAAAAAGTCTGTCAACCCAGAGATCAGTCTGGTCATCCTTCGCTGCACTCCCTCAATTTAAGGTTTGTACTTTATTAGGTACGGAGACCAAAACTGCACACAATACTGCACAATGTTCGAGTAAAAGTCTCACCAAAAGCCTGAACAGCTGTACTGAGACACCCTTACTCCTGGACTCAAGTCCTCCTGAAATAAGGGTCAACACCCCATTTATCTTCCTGACTGCTTTCTGCTCCTGCAATATTGCTTTCAGTGACTGGTGTACAGGGAGATCCCAGATCCTTTTCAATGTTACACCTCCCCACTCGGTGGGTCTGCGTAAACTGGTCTGTGTGCCAATGTATTCCCAGTGTTTGCTTCTGTCTTCAGAACTCTCTGCCCTGCAAGGAACTCAGAGGTCTGTTCAAAAAATAACAAAATAAAACTGCAGTTCCCTTTATAGATAGACATTTCTCAACCACTCCCTTTTCAAATAGTTGGCTGGCATTTTAGTGTTTCCCAACAAAGAAGACAACACCACACTGCTCTTCATCTGTCACATGTTTACTCATTCACTCCATTTGTTTCAATCACCTTGAAGTTTTTTCACATCCTCCTCACTTTCCAACATCCTAGTTCCGTCAGCAGACTTGGAAACTTTGCATTTGATTCCCTCAACGAGATGTTTGAGATGTATTGTGAATATTGGCGACTCAGCACCAATCATTGAGATGCCTCATGAGCCTTCCAAACTGAAAAACATCCATTTGTTCCTACTCATTTTTTCCTGTCAACACTCCCATTTTAAAACCATGTTAATACATTTCCCCCAACTCATGTGCTTTTACTTTGCACACGAGGATTGGAACTCTATTAAATGTCTTGCTGAAAATCCAAGTTTAGTGCCTCGATTGTTTTTTTTTTCTGTAATTAATCTACCAGTCAGTTTCTGAAATATGTTTCCCATTTCATCAATGTGTGTTATTTTTTTCTATGCCCATTATTTTCAGTTCCAGTAATTTCACCAAATTAGTTGATTTACTAATTTCATTGAATATCATTTTCTCATCAGACTCAGGTTTTCTCCTATTGATGGGAAGGCTTTATTTATGTAATTTACTGTGAAGACAGAAGTAAAGTATGTTGTGTCATGTTTCTCTGTTCTCCATTCTCCATTTCCTGTTTTCAGAATGTAAGGAAGCTGAAACTTTGACTAAAAAGAACAGCTGTTGTCTATTCACCCTGTCCATGTCCCTTGTAATATTAAACCTGAATTACTTACCCACTCAAATTCCTGGCTCCAAAATAAATAACTCAAGCTTATCCAGCCTCTTTCCACAGCTCATAAGCTCCATCCCAGGGAACATCCTGGTGAATCTCCTCTGCTCCTCATCCAGTGCAATCACATCTTTCCTGTAATGTGACTCCCAGAACTGCACAGAATATTTCATTTGGCCTAACCATATAAAATTCGTATAATCTTGGGTCAATGAATAAAGGCTTTATCTACAGCCATGCTGAACACATCAATTATCATATCCAGTCACATTCAGAAATGTGCGGAGAAGCACCCTCTGAGCTTGCTTGTGTGGTGCTATTCTTTGAGTATTCCTTTGTCTGGTTCCTTCTTCCAAAGTGTATCACCTCATATTTATCAGGGTTACATTCCATCTGCCATTGATCTGACCATCTGACCATTCCATATGTATCTTCCTGTAACATAAGACCTTCCTCTTCACTGCCAACCACCCGGCCAATCTTTGTGTCAAACACAATCTTACTTATCACATTCCCTCTCCCCAATTCACATTCATATCAATTATGAATATCACAAATAATAAGGGAAACAGCACTGATCTCTGCGGTACACCAGGGGAAATTGGGCTCCCGTCACAAAAACAACATTCTACCATGAAGTTGAGTTTGGATGCAACTTGATAAGTCACTAATAGGCCCTACATGTTCTCTGGTTGTTCTGTTCCACTTGATATACGTGAAGAATATCTGGGGATTCTCCTTAATCTTGCCCTGCCAGCAGGCTTCCATGCACCTCTGTTAGTCAGTCCCCTCCGAGGGAAGAATTTCCTCCTTATTACGTCTTAAATGTAATATCCCTTATCCTGTCATTATTTGCCTTAAATATCGAGTAGATAGCTAGAGAAACATCCTATTCATTTCCACCTCATCACATGTATCATAGATTGTTGAAATTTCACTGCGATCACCTTTTATGCTTTGAAACTGGAGAGTTCGCAAGAAAAATCTCCCCATCAGAAAATTTTGTCATCAGAGGAATTAATCTGGAGAATGTCCATTGGACGTCCTCTATGATCAGTGTACTCTTTCTAGATTAGGTCACCAACACTGCACTCAATACCTCAGGTACACTCTCACCAACACTCTATGGAATGGCTTTATGATGTCTTTGTGAATATTCTGATTCGCTTAAACAATATCCAACCTAACTTTAACTTGCCAATTACACGTATTCCTCCAATTACCATACAAACTAATTGCATTTACGAACTCACTGTGTGAGTTATAGAGTCATAGAGATATACAGTATGGAAAATTACCTTTTAGTCCAATCTGTCCATATCTAGCAGTCTAGTCCGGCCTGCCCGCACCAGGCCTATATCCCCCAAACCCTTCCTATTCATATAACCATCCAAATGCCTTTTAAATGCAGCAATTATACCAGCCTCCACCACATTCTCTGGCAGCTCATTTCATACTCGTACCACTGTCTGTGTGAAAATGTTGCCCCCCTTAGGTATCTTTTACATTCAGATCAGATTGCTCACAGTGTGGAAACAAATCCACACCGATCCGCTGAAGCGCAACCCACCCAGACCCATTCCCCTTCACCAAACTCTGTGGGCAAATTAGCATAGCCAATTTACCTAACCTGCACATTTTTGGATTGTGGGAGGAAACCCACGACGACACGGGGAAAATGTGCAAACTCTACACAGAGAGTCGACCGTGGCGGGAATTGTGAGGCAGCAGTGCTAACCACTGTGCCATCGTGCCGCACAACATCTTTATCCTCTCAACCTAAACCCTTTAGTTCTGGACTCCCCGAACCCAGGGAAAAACATTTTGTCTATTTACCCTGTCCATGCCCCTCATAATTTTATTCATATCTATAAGGTCACCCCTCAGCCTCCGACGCTCAAGGGAAACCAGTCACAGCCGAGACAGCCTCTTCCTATAGCTCAAATCCTCCCAGCCTAGCAACATTCTTATAAATCTTTCCTGAACCCTTTCAAGTTTCACGACATATTTCCAAATGGAAGGAGACCAGAATTGCACGCAATATTCCAACAGTGGCCTAACCAGTGCCCCGTACAGCCGTAACATGACCTCACAACTCCAATGCACAATATTCTGATCAATAAAGGAAAGCATACCAAACGCCTTCTTCACTATCCTATCTACCTGCGACTCCACTTTCAAGGAGCTATGAACCTGCACTCCAAGGTCTCTTTGTTCAGCAACATTCCCATTAATCTTATAAGTAAATGGTAAAAGACCTGCTAAAATTTGTTATCCCAAAATGCAGCATCTCGCATTTATCTGAATAAAATCCATCTGCCACTTCTCAGCCCATTGGCCCATCTGGTCTAGATCCTGTTGTAATCTGAGGTAACCCTCTTCGCTGTCCACTACACCTCCAATTTTGGTATCATCTGCAAACTTACTAACTGTACCTCTTACGCTCGCATCCAAATCATTTATGTTAATGACGAAAAAGGGATCCAACACTGATCCTTGTGGCACTCCACTTGTCACAGGACTCCAGTCTGAAAAACAACCCTCCACCTCCACCCTCTGTATTCAAACTTTGCGCCAGTTCTGTATCCAATTGGCTAGTTGTCCCTGTATTCCGTGAGACCTAAACTTGCTCACCAGTCTCCCATGGAGAATCTTGTCGAACGCGTTACTGAAGTCCGCATCGATCAAATCTACTGCTCTTCCCTCATCAATCCTCTTCGTTACTTCTTTAAAAAACTCAATCAAGATTGTAAGATATGATTTCCCACGCACAAAGCCATATTGACTATGCCTAATCAGTCTTTGTCTTTCCAAATACATCTACATTCTGTCCTTCACGATTCCCTCCAACAACTTGCCAACCACCGACGTCAGATTCACTGGCCTATAGTTACCTGGCTTGTCCGTACCACCCTTCTTAAACAGTGGCACCACGTTTGCCAAACTCCAGTCTTCTAGCACCTGTCCTGTGATTATCAACGGTACAAATGTCTCAGCAAGAAGCCCAGCAATCACTTCTCTAGCTAACCACAGAGTTCTAGGGTGCACCTGTTCAGGTCCTTGGGATTTATCCACCTTTACCCGTTTCAAGACATCCAGCACTTCCTCCTCTGTAATATGGACATTTTTCAACGTGTAACCATCTAAATCATGATATTCTATATCGTCCATATTCGTTGCCAAATTAAATACTGATGCGAAATACTCGTTTAGTATCTCCCCATTTTCTGCGGCTCCACACAAAGGCCGCCTTGTTGATCTTTGAGGGGCCATATTCTCTCCCTAGTTATGATTTTGTCATTAATGTATTTGTAAAAACCCTTTGGATTCTCCTTAATTCTACTTGTTAAAGCTATCTCATGTCCCCTTTTTGCCCTCTTGATTTCCCTCTTAAGTATACTCCTACTGCCTTTATACTCTTCTAAGGATTGGCTCGATCTATCCTGTCTATACCTGACATATGCTTCCTTCTTTTTCTTAAACAAACCCTTTAGTTATCCAGCATTCCCTATACCTACCAGCCTTTCCTTTCATCCTAACTGGAATATACTTTCTCAGGATTCTTGTTATCTCATTTCTGACGACTCTCCATTTTCCAGCCGTCCGTTTACCTGTGAATATCTGCCCCCAGTCAGGTTTTGAAATTTCTTGCCTAATACCGTCAAAATTGGCCTTTCTCCAATTTAGAACTTCAACTTTTAGATCTGGCCTATCCTTTTCCATAATTATTTTAAATCTAACAGAATTATGGTAGCTGGCCCCAAAGTGCACCTCCACTGACACCTCAGTCACCTGCCCTGCCTTATTTCCCTCGGGCGGGTCAAGTTTTGCACCTTCTGTAGTACGTTCATCCACATAATGAATCAGAAAAATTTCCTGTACACACTTAACAAATTGCTCTCCATCTAGACCCTTAACGCTATGGCAGGCCCAGTCTATGTTTGGAAAGGTAAACTCTCCTACCCTAATCATCCTACTTTCTGATAGATAACGGAGATCAACTTACAAGTTTGTTTTTTAATTTCCCTCTGACTATTAGGAGGTCTATAATACAATCCCAATAAGGTGATCATCCCGTTCTTATTTCTCAGTTCGACCCAAATAACTTCCCTGGATGTATTTCCAGGAATAGCCTCCCTCAGTACAACTGTAATGCTATCCCTGATCAAAAATGCCACTCCCCCTCCATTCCTGCCTCCCTTTCTATCTTTCCTATAGCATTTGTATCCTGGAACATACAGCTGCCAGTCCTGCCCATCCCTGAGCCATGTTTCTGAGATTGCTATGATATCCCAGTCCCATGTTCCTAACCATGCCCTGAGTTCATCTGCTTTCCCTGTTAGGTCCTTGCATTGAAATAATGCAGTTTACTTTATTAGTCCTACCTTGTCCCTGCCTGCCCTGACTGTTCGACTCTTTTCTGTTCTCAGTTGTACCAATCTCAGAATGATCTATTTCCTCACTATCTCCCTGGCCCCCTCCCCCTTTACTAGATTAAACCTTCCCGAGCAGCTCCAGCAAATCTCACTGCCAGTATATTCGTCCCCTTCCAATTTAGGTGCAATCCGTTCTTCTGGCATAGGTCCCTTCTACCCCAAAATAGATTCCAATGATCCAAAAATGTGAATACTTCCCTCATACACCAGCTCCACAGCCATGCATTCATCTGCTCTATACTCCTATGCCTGCTCTCACTTGCTCGTAGCGCCAGGGGTAATACAGATATTACTACTCTCGAGAACCTCCTGTTTAAATTTCTGCCTCACACCCTGCAATCTCCTTCCAGAATCTCAAACTTTTTCCTTCCTATGTCGTTGGTTCCAATGTGGACATAGACCTCTGAATGGCCCCTCTCCCCCGTGAGAATATTCTGCACCCTTTCTGAGACATCCTTGATCCTGGCACCAGGGAAGGAACAAACCATTCTGCTTTTTCTCTGCTGTTCACAGAAACATCTGTCTGCACCTCAGACTAGGGAGACCCCGACCGCAATTGACCTCGTGGAATCTGACGTACTCCCTGTTGCATTAGACACAGTCCCAATACCAGAAACTTGCCTGTCGTGCTACATTCCCCTGTGAATCCAATCCCTCACCCCGACATTTTCCAAAACAGCATATTTATTTGAAATGTGCAGCAGCCCCAGAAGATTGCTGCACTTGCTGCTTACCTCTCTTACGTTTTTTGGAGTTAATCCATCTCTGTGACTGCATCTGAGACATTCTCTCCTTCCTATAACTGCCATCCATCACATACTGTTGCTGCTATAAATTCTTCATTGTCACTAACTGTCTCTCCAACCGATCCATTCGATCTGATAGGAGTCGCAACTAGAAGCATTTATTGCAGATATAATCCGCAGTAACACTTAAATCCTCAAACTCCCACATCTGACAAGAAGCACATATGATTCTACTAAGGCGATTTGTGCTCTTTCACAATCTACAGACCCAGAAACACAAAACTGTCTTATTCCTCTACAAAACACTGGCCCAGGTTAAATTAATATTTATGGTTTATATTTTAAGATTAATGAAGAGATATATCTCAGAAAATATATAATTAAGGAAGAACCCACTCGACTAATTTCTGCAGATTTTCTGGAGGACACAGTTAAAACAATTCACTTATCTGGCTGGGGACATTACCCAAACAGTTCCTCCAAACCAGTTGCAAATTTCACTGTTTGTTAATTTTACTAGACACACTCCAATATCGAGCGATACATGAATTCAAACTATTTTGGCAGTAACTGCGCAGGTACATTGTCCTGTCAGTTTCTCCCCCACACCATGTGCTTCCTTAGTCTGTTCCTTTCCCTCTTAAAACCACTGTTGTTTTGATTTTTTTCCCTAAAGTTCCAAAATAATGCAACAGCATACAAAGCAGAAATTGCTGCTCCTGGAATTCGAGGAAATCACCTTCAACACCTAAAATGCCTTAAAAAAGCAGCAGCTGTTAGAGCCAGAAATTCTTCCCGCCCAGACTTCTGAAAATCCAAATAAACTACTTCCACTGGTTGTCCGTGGTCTATGCTGCAAGAAATAACTCCGAATTCCGAAGTTTGTCAGGCATGATTTCTGTGTCAGAAATGCACTGTGATTCGTGCAATTTCGCTGTTCATTTCTGAGTTCCCAATATCATTTCTTATATAATGGAATCTAAATGTTTCCCTACATATGTCAAATTGGTCTGCAGTCCTCCACATTATCTCTTCCTCCCTGTGTACATGGATGGATCATGTTTACTACCTTTCAGTTATCTACAAGGGCTTATGGTCTTTGCAGGTTCTATAGTACAATAAAACACAATCACTGACAGTTCAATTAATATGCTGTTTTATTTCTGACATTTTTATATGAAGTATATCTGGCCCATCAGACAACAATGATCAATCTAGCGCCATTTTCAAGTACTGCCTTGTTACTGATATGAATTGGTTTCATGTCTTTAGTTCCACAAGTCCCAGGTGATTACTTGCTTCACACGGAGATTTCCTGACGCTTTCTCCATGAAGACAGATGCAAAATAGCTGTTTAGTTTCTCTGCCATTTCCTTGTTCCCCACAATAAATTCTCCTATACCTCACAAATTTCCACCTTGGCCTTACTTTCGTTTTCTTTGGTACATGGATCGTAGATTTGAGCAGCGTTTGTGTTTCCTGCTTGTTTGTATTCAGGTGCTTTTTAATTTCCTAACACTCTCTTCATCCTTATTTCCAGAAAAGTAAATCTCTCAGAATGTTTAGATTTGCATAAAATCTGGAAATCTTCTGAAGCTGCTTCATTAGATTTAACGCAATCATTAATTTCTTACCTAAACCTTCAATGAGTCCGCTTCCCTTTCTTTGATGTTTGTAACTTAGTGATATATACATATTTTTCAGACTTTACACTGAAAACCATTGTTTGTCTCACACTAAATGTCATTTGTATTTTTCCAATTCACTTGGTCCTCTAGCCTTCGAGTTTCCATGATATTTGAGTGTAATGTTCAAACATTCTATATTGCCGTGTAAAATGCAGCATATTAATGTCACCATTGCCCAATAGCTTCCTCAGAGCACGGTAAGTAATTAGCCCTTCTGACCACGCAACACCACGCCTGAAATAACCTGCTCTCTACTTTGGTTCACAACATACTCTTCAGCCTACCTCATATACACTTATGAAATGTATTTTTCTCAGCATTAGTAATCATTTAGTTAACGCAGTTTCGATGCAATTTTAGATCATCCAGTATTACTGCACACCCACGATATTTTCATATCTTATTTTCAGAGAATCGGATGATCAACAGTTTTGGTTTAGATATGTAAGGTACCAATGTTTGTTCCTCCTTGTTGTTTTCAAGATCCATACAAACATATTCAGAAGAAGCTGAGTGATGTACTCTGTGATGTTATTAATGATAGACGTGGACAAGACATGGGGAAAGCCCACCCCGATGGTGAGATGATCTGAAGAAATGCCCATCAATTCAGGACAACATCAATAACCTTCCCCGCTCTGCAAAGACAAATGTCTCCCTATTCTCTCTACTTCCTCACACTCTCTGTATATCTGTTACAGCACCTACCCCCGAACAAGGCTCTTGCTCCACCAGTCACACTGTTGCATGCAGCACTCTCTTTCCTTCACTTTCTCTGTCACTGAATGCAAATCGAGATTGAATTTATTGTTTTGCCAACGTTGACCCAGTGAGACAATTTGATGCTGGGGATATAAAGATGCAAACATTTTCAAAATTTGGAAGAGAGCAGATGCCATCGAGACGGAAGAAGCCTGGGGATCAACCATCTTGCTCCGCAAGAAATTAGGAAATCCTCACTATCATAGATAATTTTTCATATGAAACATATTCACAGTAAACAAAAATACGACGACACAGGAAATTCAGCAGACGGTAGAGTAACATCACAGAGGACGGCAGTCACTGTGTGGTTTTGAAATCAAGTTGATGTAATCTTCATGAGTGTCTAATTGAAACAGCATATTGTTATACAGTTGGGGGCAGTTGTGTGGTGAGTGTTGCTTAAAGTTGTAAATAGTTGTGGAATAATGTTCACTTTTACAGTTAAAAATAAATTGGCGTTATTTTCTTTAAATACTGGAATTTGGGAGTTCTCTGTTATTCAATTCTAACAGATTTCTAGGTGAGTTGAACTTTCCTGAGTGTTTGGTTTAATTAATAGAGGCGTTCACTACCATGTTGCAACATTTGTAAAGACCAATAGAGAGCAAAAAAAAAGAAACAGGAGTAAGGAGTTAGAAGATTAAATATAAAGAAATACTGTAAGAGCTTCTTTCGATATGGAAAGGGCAAATGAGAGGCAAAAATGGGCATCTGATTGCTAGAAATTGACACAGGAGAGATAGTAATGTGGAACAAGGAAATGGCTGAGGAGATGAAAAATTACTTCGTGTCAGCCTTCACGGTTGAAAACATGAGTAATATCCCAAAAATTGAAAAGACTTAGTGGACATACTTGAGTAAGGTGGCCATCACCTAGAAGAAGGTGCTGTAAAAACGGAATGGTCTGAAGGTAAGATAAATCAACTGGACCAGATGGACTCCACTCCAGATTTCTAAGGCAGATAGCCGATGAGGCAGGGGAGGCGTTGGTGGTGAACTGTCAGGAATCTCTCGAATCAGGGAGATTCCCAGTGGACTGGAAAATCGCTAACGTGATACCGCTGTTTAAAAAGGGAGTAAAGCAAAAAACGGAAAATATCAGATTGTCTAATCTAAACTTGGCTCTGGGTAAGATCCTGGAATGCATTGTGAAGGATGAGATTTCTGAATAGTTGGATGTGGATGGAAAAGTAGGACAAAGTTAACATGGTTTCATCGAGGGGAGGCCATGCCTGGAAAATCTGCTAGAAAACCTTGAGGACGTAACGAGCAGCACAGAACAAGGAGAGCCAATGGCTGTCATCCACCTGAACTTCCAGAAGGTCTTTGACAATGGCTACTGAGTAAGGCAAGGGCCCATTGTATTAGAGGCAATATGCTAGCATGGATAGAAGTTTGGCTGTCTGGCAGGAAGCAGAGAGCGTCGATAAAAGTGTCCTTCTCAGGATGACAGCAAGTGACAAGTGGTATTCCATAAGGCTCAGTGTCGGGACCACAACGTTTCACTTTATGCATTCACGATCAAGAGGAAGGAACTGAAGGCATTGTGGTTAAGTTTGAAGGTGATACAAAGATAGGTATAGGGACAGGTAACGTCGAAGAGGCATGGAGGCTCAAAAAGGATGCAGATAGGTTTGGATAATGGGCAAAGAAGTGGCAGATGGAGTACAAACTGGGAAATTGTGGGAACATGCACTTTGGTAGGAAGAATAAAAACATGGACTACCGAGAAGATTCAGATGTCTGAAGTGCAAAGAGACTTAGGAATCCAACTCCAGAGGTCTCTCAATGTGCACTTGCAAGTTAAGTCAGTAGTTAGGAATGCAAATGCAATGATGGAATTTAGTTTGAAAGGATTTGAATGTAAAAACAGTGATGTACTTCTAAGGCTCTATCAGGCTCTGGTCAGACCACATGTGGAGTATTATACGCTATTTTGAGCGCCATGTCTCAGAAAGGATGTGCTGACCTTGGAATGGGTTCACAGCAGGTACACGAGAATGGTTCTAGCAATGAAAAGCTTAACATATGAGAAGGTTTGAAGACTTTAGGTCTGCTCTTGATGGAGTTGAGAGGGATGTGGGTGGATCTAATTGAAACATACAGGATACTGAATGGCATGCACCATGTGGATGTTTAGAAGGCTTTCATTGCTAGGAGACTCTAGGACCCAAGGATACAACCTTAGAGCACAGGGAAATCCTTTTAGTAAGGAGGTAAGGGGAAATGTCTTCAGCCAGAGAGTGGACACCCTATGGAATTCATTTTCACAGAAGGCAGTGGAGGTCAGGTCATTGTGTAGATTTAAGATAGAGATAGTTTGCTTCTGGAGTATCAAAGGGATCAAGGGTTACAGGGAGAAAGCAGGAGAATGGGGTTGAGAAACTTGTCAGCGTAATTGGATGGCAGATCAGACTCGATGGGCTCAATGGTCTCATTTCTGTTCCGATGTTCGATGATCTTATGGTCGTAAGCTGCAGTCCGATGCTCCCGTTCTCTTACTTTGTCCCTCCAGACAGCAAAGTGTGAGATTAAAAAAATCCTGAGTCATCTTTAACAAATGTGGAGGATTCCTATTGAGGATTCATGGGAATCGCTCCACTGCTTGAAGGAAAGGAAATTCTGCCAAATCGATCTGTTCCGGGAAGAAGTTTCATACCAGCAGCTTGTTTGAGTAGAATCACGTCGGAGACAGAATAGCAATTGGGAGACGTTATCTCTTTTCCATTTGATATGAGTAAAAATACTATGAAACTCTGAAAACAATTCGCTATTCTTTATTGTCTTCAGACATGTGCGTTGGTGTATGTGTCTGTATGTGTGTGACTCTGTGTCTCACATTTTTCGAGAAAATGACCGAGGTTACACTTCACATTTGTTATAACCAGTGGAGAAGTGGGGCTGGAAAATGAAAGAGTGACCCTCCAACATTGGTCGGAACAGGAATAAGCAATTCTCACGATGCAGCTCAACACTACTACTTCCAGCGTAATTAAACATGGCCCATAAATGTTGGCCTATCAACAACACCACATTCCATGAATAAATAAAAAATGATGAACTGCAGCAGAATTAATTGGATGGGAACAAAACTGTTAGACAAATGCCTGGTGCGTTCCAGAATTGTGCTGCCTGTGTAGTTTAACTTTGTGCAGTTCCCTAGCATTGTGACTGGGTGCTTGCATTTATTCAAAGTTGGGTTTGTTCAACATTTAACAGACATGGAGGAAAATTGTGGACAGACAGAAAAATGCTGCGGAGACCACACTCAGATCATACTGTCTGGTAGAGCAATGACAAAGTGTCTAATGACCCACTCCTGCTCCTCAGTCCGATGTTCCTAGGTTCTATTCAGTTCTTAAAACCACCTGAACAGGAGCAGATAGAGACCACTTGCTCCAAATAGCTGGTCCGCAATGTTACAGGATGTGATTCAGTCCCTCAACACTGTGTGATTTGATGTGGATTGAAACATGTGATGGGAAACCCAGACCGGATACAGAAGTGGCCTCACACCTCTTTACAGAGTGTGTCGTCGCTGAGCTGGTGTTTCATTTGTTGGTCATGTTGTAGTCCTAGATTCACTTTGAATATCGGACCAACATCTCGCCCACAGATGGCTCACCAGAAACCTTTCTCTCACTGTCCTCAACATTCAGTAAGAGCGCTTCTAGGTCAATTGCAACCATCCATTTTTCAATGACAGAATGAGAACATAAGAAACAGGAGTAGGTAATACGGATGCTCAAGCCATTGTATGCGATCATGGCTGATCTACCGTTGGCATTAACTCCTCTTTAATGCCCACTTCTTCCCACCCTCTGCTCTCTGACAGGTCAAATATCCATCTTTCTCATCTTTAAATACTTGCAGTGATCTAACTCCCCTACGTTTTACACCTGAAAATTTCTGACATTCACTACCCGATATAAGAAGAAAACATTCTCCACACAGATACCATCACGTATTTACATTAACAATAGTGGTTAACTGACCTGCTCAGTTAAGAGGGATTTATCCCGGTATCAAGGCAGGATGTGGCTGAAGATTTTATCCTCAGAGGCACTTAAATTCCCAGAATCATACACCCCGACTAAAATAAAAAAATACAAGCCATGGAATTTATCATCTTCTCAGTGTCTGTGTACAACATAACGCGTGATTGTCCATCACCATCAAGTTTCAGTGCAATTGCCTCTTTTTCTCTGACAGTGCTACAGATTGACCTTCACTCACTCCTCTTTTACGACCAGCCCACTGATTATTCTGGTGAAAATTCTTTACACTTTCTCTATTGCAATCAGATTATTCGTTTTAAAGGATAACAAATATGTCCATAATACCCCAAATACAGCCTCTATAACACTCTCAGCGACGATCACAATAATTCCTTTCCCTCACTTAATGGTCGCCGTATCTTTATTATGATGTAAAAACCCATTCCTTCGTTATGTACTGCCATCGATGTCAAATTTAAATTTTCCTTACCTCTGTATGTCAGCATCAGTAAAGCCAGCACCAGAGGTGCCTGTAGAGATGAACATCACTCTTGGGGAGAGACTCAGTCAGAAAGATTGCACTTGAAATAGGGAATGGTCACTTACCTGAATGGAAATGAAGTGTAGGAATAAGGAAAACAGACAGAGGAAGGGAGCTAACTTTACTTTTGTTCTTCCCTCATGTGAGGTGTGCAGTCCTGACAATGCCAGCATGTTATATGGATCTTGAACTGAGTGGCTGGTTCAGCTGTTCCACAGGACCATAAAGAGTAAAACACATTGCGGTGGGTTTTCACAGACTTGACTGGGGAGGTATAACCCATTGACTTTTCTGAAGGACATGAAGCAAGCAGCTGGGCTTTTTCAAAATCACAAATAACGATAGTTTCACTTCAATTACATCAATTTCCTTCATGAGATATCAACAGATTATTATTCCGTGCCACCAGATTATGTGTAAATGATTTAAGCAGCATGCAGTATTGCCTGTCTGACAGGCTCTGTGCAGTGAACAAGTTAAACTTACTCAAGATCACTTATTCCGCAACTAACATGTGGTTAGAAGGGACTTAATAACGTGTGTCCAGATTTAATAAAGGCACAATTGATGGTTTATTCAGAAGATGCACTGACGCTGACGAGAAGATGAGGATATCATGAAGGTGGTATTGGACAGGATTAGTCAGTAGGGAGAATATAGAAATGTAGATCTGTGCAGGGCTAGAAGGATTAAGGAGTTTAAGAATGGTCTGTTTCATGTTCACATATTGGTGAGCAATTTCTCATGAGTAATTTGCTCGTTATACTTTGTAAGGAATTGACTATATCATTGGAGATAAAAATATTGACGTCCAGCTTTTTAAATTTTACATAATACGAGCCGCAATTCAGCCTAACCTGGCTTTATGAACAAATAGAATGAGTTACCAGGAACACCAACTATAGCGAGAATAGGACAGTAAACAGCTTGAATAACCATCAATACATCATAGGTTCGCAAAACAAATGAGATACAAGGTTGAGAAAGCCAGTAAACTCCAATCCATTGTTGGAATATAATATTCTCAGATTCTGATCCATTGTTGGAACATTTCAGCCTAATGTTCTCAGATTCTGATCTTTCCTCCCCTCTCTCTGGGTCTTCTGATCCCTGTTAGTGCTGTCGGTGATGCTCCCGCTGATACTATGGGATAACACATTGAACCGAGATCCTAATTGATAGAAGAGAAAAGCCTTGCAGTGACACATTTAGGATCCACTGAGACTGACATAAATCGCAGTCGCTGCACAAATGTCTCCAGTTAACCCATTTCAATTCAATACATTTTACTAAAATTTAAAAAAAATGATTAAACTTTACACATTCTGGATGGGATATGTGGGGAGACTGAAGGAACAAACGTTTGGGCTGATAGATCAATCATGTGTAAGCATTCAATCTGCCTTGGATATGGAAGCAATGCCAGAGGTTTATCAGAACATAAGCATGCTTCTCTGTTTATAAATTGAAACTATGTTCTTTAACTACTGATCAGGCACTGCAATATCAGTAAAACATTGGGAAAAGTTTTATCGTCCATGATCTGAGAAGAAAATGTCCCTAAGACTACATGCAGTTATAACAGACAACGATATGGTTATGTTAACAGAGAATTATACTGAAGACATAATGGAGACTGCAGCTGTTTTATAATTCAGTGTAGGTAAAGCATGGTGGTGGAAAAGGCACAGTAAGTCAGGCAACATCCAAGGAGCAAGAAAGTAGACGTTTCAGCTGGACCCTTCTTCAGGACTGGCGAGGGGAAAGGGGGCTAAGAGAAAATGGATAATGGGGTAAGACTGGGGGAAACATAAGTAATACGTGAACGAAGGTAGGAGGTGATACTGATAGATCGGTGAGGAGTGTGGAACGGAGTGGTGGGAAGGAAGGTGGACATTAGGTCTCCTCAGGAGGGCAGATGTGAGTCCGGGGGCTGGATCTGGGATCTGGGTTGGCGAGGGGAGATTTGTAAATCAGTGAATCCAATGTTCATGCCGTGTGTTTGTTGGGTTCCGAGGCAGAAGATGAGGTGTTACTGGTAACATCCTGGTAAATCTCTTCTCAACCATCTCCAGCTTAATAATCTCTTTCCTTTAACAGAACTGCACACAGTACTTCAGAAAAGGCTTTATCAATATTCTGCACAATCTCAGCATGTCTTCCCAACTTCTAACCTCAAAGGTATGACCAATGAAGTAACCTTAAACACCCTGCGCCAAAAACTTCAATGAATTATGCCTGTCCCCCTGGGTCCTTCTTTTCTACATAACTACCAAAGCCCAGCATTAATTGTGTAAGCCCTCCCCTTGTTTGGTTTATCAAAATGCAATATCTCACATGCATCCATGTTAAACCCCATCTGCGACACCTCAGCTCAGTGAATGTTATTACTGCTCCCATCACACTCCCCCTTTGGATTAAAACGACAATCCCCTCTCCAGAAGGCCTCCGGACACCAGTCTTAAGTTTCCCAAAGACCCAGAGCTTGGTTTGCCTTGCACAGTTAGAGGGAGGAGTCGGTAAGGAGAAGCTGGCAAGGAGGCAGTTGCCTTATATCAATTAATGATTTTAGGAAGAGGGGAGCCACATGCTAGAGATTTGAAATAGTGACCGGTGTTTTGGGCCCAGAATTGTGCTCGTTCCTCGTTTCTAGTGTTCAGTATTGATATCTACTCGAGATCCTTCATAGTGCAGAGTATGTTTGCAGGATTTCTTTCCCTAATATAGCAGACTGCTGGTAATAGCCACTTAAACCAGAAATTATAGCCAAGTAATTGAAGATGTTCATTGGTTGTCTCAATGGCACAGCGAATGCACTCAAAATCCTTTAGTTGAGGGTAATAACTTGTTTTATTTTTCAATTATAAATGTCCACTGTATAATTTGGTAATGTTAACCAGAATTTAATAAATCCATACATTTTAAATATGACTCGAAATCTGGGCGTGATTTAGGCCTTGTTTAATGGATGGTGCCCACGTGTGTGAGCCGGGGCTCTTGATTCGATTCCAGTCCATGAATGTCTGATAGCGGCCCTACCTCTGGAGAAGGTGGAGTGGATTCATGTTCTGTAGAAGTGTGTCACGGCGTGTTACAACAGGCGGATGAACAAACACACAGGAGCATCATGTTGCAGCTTTAGGAGCTAATGCTGAATGACGGTAGTGTCCCTGTAACTGCGCCGAAAATTGTAGTTCCAAATCTCACAGAGCTGTTTCATAATATATCTGAACAAGTTGATTAAACTTTTTTGGAATCGTGCCTTGCTGGAGAAGGAAGAGGTACGACGACTGAATTTGAGAATTTCGACTCAGGATGACTGAAAGCATAGCCAATCAATTATGAAGGGCATGGATAGTTTGAGTGGTCAAGGTTCCTTCTCCCCAAGGTAAAACCAGTAGGCATAGGTTTAAGATGTGAAGAGAAATACTTGAAAGACAATGAAGAGCAACTTTTTTTTTGCTGCAGAGGATGGTGCTTCTATGGAATAAGCTGCCAGAGAAACTGGTGGAGGCTGGAACAATTACAGCATTTAAAGGGCAACTGGGTGGCTTTATGATTATTGGGACATGGGCCAAATGCTGACAAATGGGAGCGGATTAATTTCAAATATTTGGATAGCATGAGCGAGTTGAAGAGTCTGTTTCCCTGTTGTACATCTCTATGAATCATTGATTTAATAACTGAAGGTCTCTTTGTAATCTTCAGTGGTTCTTCATTATACAAACACTATCCACTGTACACCCAAACTCGAAGTTATCCACAAATTTGCGAAATATGCCTTCTACAACTCGTATCTAAATAATTTATATAAATGACAAACAAAAGTGTACCCAACAATTTTGCCTCTGGATCATCGCTGCCAACAGGCTTCCAGTTCACTAAACAACCATCCACCACCACCCTGTCTCCTGCCATTACACAGATATACACAGAAACACACACGCAATCACACACGCATATAGAGACACCGATGCAACCATGTCTTTAAGACAAAGGTTAGATTAAAACAACGATCAAGAGTTGCAGTGAGAAGGAGGGAAAATTGTGTTGAGAAACACACCAGACAGGATCAAACAGCAAAATAGATCTTTTGGGCCAAATGGCCTAAGTCCAATTTCCAATGCTCTGTGGCCTTAAGGTGTCAGGATTATTTTCCAAGGGTACAGGAGAAGCTAAGTTTGATAAATACTTGACTGAACAGTCAATAGGACTGTGGGATACGTTTGAGGGGCTGAATGGTATATGCTTGTTACTATTTGCTTTGTTTCTGAAAAGAGGAGGTGACTTGCTGTGAGGTTAAAACAGTTTAAAATGAAAGGGGTCTCCCATTTCCATTTGAGATAGCGTTATTCCTTTCTCCTTTGGATTGTGTGATCTGTGACGTTCTCAGACCCGGGGACAGTCAAGTCTCCCGGGATCTTCAAGGCTGACCTTGACTGACATTTGATGTACAGGGGAGGGAATGTTTATTGGGAGAAGACAGGAGAGGGGGTGGTCAGCTACAGTCAGACCAGCCGTGATGTTTCTAAATTAAGCAACAGGCTGGAGGGTCCGAATGGCCAACTGCTGCTCCTAACTCACACGTTGTTCTGTCAATTTACCCTCAAGACTGTGACAGAGGGAGAAAATGATTCCATTCAGCTAGTCAGCATCGTGACAACGCAGCAGGAGAAGGCCATTATGCCCATCCATGGGGTTAGAAAAGAATAGAATGAAGGACTCAAGTCATTTCAGTAAATTATACAGAATAGGAGGACGCCATATAACCATCCCAGGCTGTTATGCAGGAGCAGGGGCACCCTCTGTAGCTGTCAGGAAATACAGAGTAGAGATCATTATGCATTTTGTGTTTGGAAAGCTGTAACTGGTAGAATACTTCAAGGATCTATGTGACGTCATCAAAAATTTAAATCCAAATAAATAAATTGGATGAAGGGGATGGAGCTCAGTTTGCTCATGGACCAGATAGTCATTCAATAAGATGTTAAATGGAGACAGAGCGTCTGAAATGGAACACAGACAGCCGGAGGGCGGAGCGTCTGCGATGAGATTCAGACAGGGGAGGGGCAGAGCGTCGACAATGGGATACAGACCTGGTGAGGGCAGAGCGTCTGCAATGGGACACAGCCGAGGAGGGCAGAGCATCTGCAATGGGATAGAGACAGTGTGCAGGCAGAGAGTCTGCAATGGGTTACAGTCAGAGGAGGGCAGAACATCTGAAATGAGATACAGACAGGGGAGAGCAGAGCGCCTGCAATTAAATACAGAGAGGGGAAGGGCAGGGCGTCTGCAATGGGATACAGGCAGAGGAAGACAGAGCATCTGCAATGGAATACAGACGGGGGAGGGCCATGCGTCTGCAATGGGATACAGGCAGAGGAAGACAGAGCATCTGCAATGGAATACAGACGGGGGAGGGCCATGCGTCTGCAATGGGATGCAGACAAGTGGAGGACAGGGCATCTGCCGTGGGAGAGCGTCTGCAATGAGATATAGACATTGGAGGGCATAGGGTCTGCAATAGAGACAGGCAGTTGAGGGCAGAGCGTCTGCAATTGGATATAGATGTTGGAGGGCATAGTGTCTACAATGGGAGACAGACAGGGGAGGGCAGAGCGTCTGCAATGGAATACAGGCATTGGAGAGCACAGCGTCTGCAATGAGAGACAGACAGGGGATGGCAGACAGTCTGCAATGGGATACAGACGGGGGAGGGCAGAGAGTCTGCAATGGGATACAGACAGGAGGAGGGCAGAGCATCTGCATGAGGATACAGACGGGGGAGTCCAGCGCATCTGCAATGGCATACAGTCAGAAAACGGCTATGAGCAAACCTTCAGTAAAAAAGAATCAGTGCAATGGAGGCGATGGGAACTTTTTGTTTCGTGGAAAAGACAAAACAGCAAAATATTATTTAAATGCAGGGAGATTGCAGAAGTCAGTGGTACAGGGGGATTTGCTTGTCTTCGTACATGAATCACATCAAATTACTCTGAATATGTTGCAAGTGATTTGGAAGAGAAATGGAATGATTCTGTTTCGTGCAAGGGGTGTTGGGTATGATCTAAGCCATGTTTTTTTGCATCAGTGCAGGGCAGTGCTGAGATCACATCTGATGTACTATGTGTAGTTATGATAGCCTAAACTGAAAAATAAAAGGTTTAGAAATGTTTCAAAGATGTTGCCCTTAACTCGTTCTTGGGATGAAGGCATTCCGTTATGAAGAATTAACAGTTCAGCCTGCGAATGAGAGATGTTTTATTGACCATATAAGACCTTGAGAAGAGTGTATTTGGTGAATAACGGATGGTTATTTCTTCTTGTGTGGGAGAATAACACTGGAGAAGTAATTTAAGAATTCGATATGTTCAAAGGAAAGGTCATTGGACCGAAAAATTGAAGTCTAATTTCTCTTCATATACGCTGTCAGACAGGCCGAGCTTTTCCAGCAATTTCTGTATTTGTTAAAGTATAAAACATTCTCATCTTAGCACAGGTATTATGAAGAAACGAAACGCTTATTTTTACATTATGCAGGCACATACTAGCACATATTCAAAACAAGTAGGGTCATTTAATGTTAATGAATTGATTATGTGTACGACAGCAGCAACAATGCTGGAATCGAGAATGTGATGGAGTCATATAGTTCGGACAATTTTCAAGGAAAGCTCACACAGCCCAGTTTAGGGTCTGATAATGTTAATGATTTAACTTACAGATGGAAAAATGTAGCCTATCTGTGAAAGAACAGTCTATTGCTCCCTTTCTGTTTCCTGTCTCTCAACACAGCAATGTGTTGGAGTGAAATTGAAAGCCTAGTCGTCTTTCCCACTCACAGAGAATTCCTGATGAGGATTCGTTAGAATTTCCCAATTCCTTGAAGCAATGCAATTCAACCAAATCCAACTGTTTCAGGAAGAAATCCCATTGTCAGAAGGTTGTACGAGCAGAATAACTTCAGAAGGAATTATTCAGGCTCGATAGTGTGGGGAACAGGCAAGAGATTCTGTGGCTGCAAATAGGAATCCAGGATGGTGTAAAGCCTCCTACGTGTCAGGGCCCAGGATGTCTCGGAGCGGCTGCAGAACGTTCTCACCGGGTCAGGGAGCAGCCAGAAGTCTTTGTGCACATGAGTAGAAATGACATGTGTAGAAATAGTGATGAGATCCTGCAGAGTGATTATATAGAGCTCGGAAAAAGGGTAGAAGACTGGACCACGACAGTGGGTAATATCTGGTTTACTTTCAGGGCTCTGTGCTAGTGAGGGTAAGAACCGAAGGATATGGCACATGAATGTGTGGCGACAGAATTGGTGCAGGGGGCAGAGATTTTTGGGTCACTGGGATCTTTGTTGGGGCAGAGGTGACCTGTTCAGGAATGGCGGGTTGTACTTGAACTGGGAGGCGATCAATCTCCTGGCCGATAGGTTTGCGAGTGCTGCAAGGGCGGATTTCAACTCGATTGGCAGGGGTTGGGGAGGGGTGGGATCCTCAACAGCAAGGAGGCAAGTGCGAGGCTGGAAGGAGATACAGTAATCAGAAACAGTAAAGTGAACAGACAGGTCAGGCTGGAACACGATAGGGAGCAAGGAATGCCTGTTGGATTAAATTGCAATTGTTTCAATGCGACATGGCTGACAGATAAGACCGATGAACCCAGGGCGTGGATATGCACGTGGAACTGGGATATTAAAGCTATTACAGAAACATGGCTAAGGTAAGGACAAGATTGGCAGCCTAATGTACCAGGGTAAAGTTGCTTTATGCGGGACAGAGGTGGAGGAAGGAGGGGAGGGCGAGTTTCATTTTTGATTAAGGCGAGTATCACAGTAGTAATCAGAGATAAAATAACTGAAGGAACATTCAGTGAGGATTTGTGAGGGAGCTTAGAAATAAGAAGGGAATGGTGATATTATTTGTGTTTTTCCATAAGCCCCCAAATAGTAAACGAGAAATTAGCGGAACAAAAATATGTAGAGCGATTGGGGAGACTTGAAGGGCCTATGGGATGGCATTAGTAGGAGATTTTAATTTTCCAAACATAGTCTGGGAATGCTATAGAATTAAGGACTGAGACGGGGTGCATCTATTAAGTATGTTCAGAAAAGTTTCCTCAAGCAGTATGTAGAGGGTGCAACTAGGGAAGTGTCAAGACTTGACCTATTCTCAGAACGAGGGCAGGACAGGTGACTGTAGTGACAATGAGGGAGCACTCGGGGATTAGTGACCATAGTTATATTAATTTTTAAAAAGTTATGAAAAAGAACAAAACAGGTCCAGGTGTTCAAGTTCTAAACTGAGACAAGGCAAATTTTGATGGAATTAGACAGGAGCTTGTAGGGATTGGTTGGAGGAGTTTGTTTACAGGCGAAGGGATCTCCTGCAAGTGGGAGGCCTTTAAAAGTGAAACGTCTAGGGTTCAAGATCTATATGTTCCTGTGAGGGTAAAGGGCAAGGTTCGCAGGAAGAGGGAAGCATGGATGTCAGGAGGTATTGAGGCTTCGACCAGCAAAAAGGAGGCGTGGCTCAGGTCCAGGCAACTGGGATCAAGGGAATCCCTGGAGGTATACAGGGGATACAGTAATATGCTGAAGAAGGATATCAGGAGGGCGAAAAGGGTGCACAAGATAGCTTTGGCTGAGAAGATTATGGTGAATCCAAAAAGGTTCATTACGTATATTAAAGTGAAAGGAATAACTAAATGAGAATATGACCCCACAAGGTCCAAAGTGGACATGCATGTTAGAACCATAGGAGATGTGTGAGATTCTCAATGAATATTTCTCTTCTGCCTTAACCGTGGAGAAATATATGAAGATTTGGGAGGTGAACAAAGGTCGTAGTTTTATCTTGGGATGAGTCAATATCACAGGAGAAGACGTGTTGGATGCATTAGAATGTATGAAGGTTGATAAATCTCTTGCTCCTAAACAGATGCATCCAAGAACACTGCAAGAAGCTACAGAAGAAACTACAGGGACCCCGGTTGAGATTTTTGTATCATCGGTAGCTACAGTTTAGGTTCCAGAACATTGGAGATTAGCAAATGTTGTGCCATTATTCAAGAAGTGAAGCAAAGAAAAATCTGGAATCCAAAGACTAGGAAACCTAACATCTGTGGTAGCTAGGTAACTTGAGAAGTCTCTGAGGGATGAGATACACATACATTTGGAAAGATAAGGTTTGTTTAGACATAATATTTTTGACAGATTCCCTACAGTATGGAAACAGACTATTTGGCCCAACAAGACCACACCTATATTTACCACTGACGAATGCACATAACACTATGGGTAACTTAGCATGGCCAATTCACCTGTGCTTTCCATCTTTGGATGTGGAAGGAAAATGGAGCACCCAGAGGAAACACATACAAACACAGTGAGAATGTGCAAACTCCACACAGAGAGTCAACCGAAGCTGGAACCAAACCCGGATCCATGGCACTATGAGGCAGCAGTACTAGCCACTGAATCACATTGCCAACCTTGCTTTTTTCGATACAGTTCAATGACACAGGTACAAACTCTATTCTGCCCTTCAACCATGATACACGTTCCAATATCACATACCATGGATAGTTTATTATCCATGGAAAATGTCATCTTATTGTTATTTATTAGTTTGTTATTATTAATTTTAATAATTATTATTAATGGTTGTTTTTAGACTTGAAAGATTGCATGGCTTTGTGAGTGGGAGATCATGCCTCTCAAATTTGTTTGAGGTCATTGATGAAATGACCAGTAATGTTGATGAGGGTAGGGTGGTAGACATATTCTGTATAGTTTTCAGTAAGGCCTTTGACAAGGTTACCATTGATAGGCAGGTCTGGAAGATTAGAGTCGCATGGAATCCAGAGGGAGCTGGCAAATTCGACACACAATTGGCTTCATGATTGTAAGCAATGAGTACTAGTGGAAGGATGCTCTCGGACTGGAGGCCTGTGACACATGAAGTGCCTCAGGGGTCAGTGCTGGGCCCATTGTTGTTTGTTATCTGTCACAATGATGTTCTTGCGAAGGTATAAGGCATGATTAGGAAACTTGAAGATGACACTGAAATAGGTGGTATCACGCACAGTGAGGAAGTATATCAGATATTGCAGCAGGATCTTGATCAAACTGGAGAAGTGGGCCAATGAATAATTTGGCAACGTTAGATCAAGGTAGGAGTTTCGTGGTGATTGGTAGGACCTTAAGGAGTGTAGTTGAGCAGAGGGAACATGGAGTTTAGGTCCACCGTTCTATGAAAGTGGGATCATATTTAGACATGGTAATGAAGAAGGTTTTACCACACAAGTAAGCATCGGTCAGGACATGGAGGCGAGCCGTTGGGAAGTAATGTTGAAGTTATTCAGGAAGTTGGTGAGGCTGCACTTGTAGTGCTGTGTCAGTTTTAGTCACATTGCGATCAGGAAGATGTTTTTAATTTGGAATGTGTGCAGATGGAATTTACAAAAATGTTGCCAGAACTCAATAGTATGAATTATAGGGAGAGGTTGGACAAGTGAGGCCTTTTTTATTTCGAGAATAGAAGACTGAGAGGGATCTTATAGAAGTTTACATGGATAGGGTGAATGGAACCAGCCTTTTTATTCCTAGAGTTGGGGAATCGAGGAGGAGAGGGCATCATTTTAAGGTGAGAGGGGAAAGAATAAAAAGGAAACTGATTGGAACTGTTTCACACAGAGAGTGGTACACAAAACGAATGAGCTGCCAACGGAAGTGGTTGAAGCATTTATATTAACGATATTTAAGCGGCATTTGGGCAAGTACATGGACAGGAAAGGACGAGAATGCTATGCGCCAAGTGCTGGGAAATGAGGTTAATGTGGTTAGATATTTGAGTCAGAATGGACGAGTTTGGACAAAAGAGCCTCTCTGCCTCTCTCCATGTTGTAAGACTTGATGACTACAAATAAAACAGGAGAAACGGCGGTTCTCCCGCTCCTTGGATGCTGCCTGACCTGCTGCGCTTTTCCAGCAACTCATTTTCAGCTCTGATCTCCAGCATCTGCAGTCCTCACTTTCTCCCCTAAATAAATCTGCCTAACTTGTTCCTAACACTGACCCTGACACACTCTGAGAACGTTAACATTGGCCATATCACCAACCTAGTTATAATTATTTTTTGTGGCCAGAGGAGGAGTGGGGCTAGAAAAGGGAGCAATAATCCAAAAAAAAGAAACACATGGAATTATCGACTCAATCAGCCAACGTCAGTGTCGAGGAGTTCGTTGGAGGGGATTCTCAGCGATAGGATTTACATCTATTTAGAAAGACAACGATTGATTAGGGGTAGTCAATATGGATTTGTGTGATGGAATTCATGTTTAATTAATGTGATTGAGTATTATGCAGAGGTGTCAAAGAAGATTGAAGAAGACACTGTGGTGTACATTGTTTACACAGACTTCAGCAAGACATTTAATACGGTACCTCATCGTCGACAGATTACTTAGATTAGATTATATGTAATCTAGGAAAAGCTAGCCAATTGGATACAAAATTGGATTGAAGGTAGTGGATTATGTTCCAGAGTGAAGACCTGTGGCCAGCGGTGTGCTGAAAGAATCAGTGCTGAGCTCACTGCTTTTCATCACGGAAATAAACAACTTTGATGTGATTATCGGTGGCATGTTTAGTAAGTTTACAGATAACATCACCAAAGTAGTACAGTGGACCGTGAAGAAGATTATCTCAGAATGTAACGGGGTCATTGAACATCAATGAGCCAAGGACTGGCAGATGGAGTTTACTTTAGATATTTGTGAGGTTTTGCATTTTGCTAAGTTAAAGTAGGGTAGTGCCCGGGAAATGTTGCTGAACAAGGAGATGTACGGGTGAAGATGCATAGTTCCTTGAAAGTTGAGTTTAGGTGGGTAGAGTGGTGAGGAACGTGGTTGGCATGCTTGCCTTAATCGGTCAGAACATTGAGTATAGGAGTTGAGATAACGTGCTGCGCTTGTACAGGACGCAGGTGAGGCCACTTTAAGAATACTGCGTACATGTCAGTTGACTCTGTTAAAGGGTGGATGTTATTAAGCTTGCAAGGCTTCAGAAAAGTTTTACAAGGATTTCCTGGAACCTGAGGGTTTGAGCTACAGGGAGATGATGAACAGGATGAGGCTTTTCCTCCTGGCCTGTCAGAGGCTGAATGGTGACATGACAGAGGTTTAAAAACTCCTGAGGGGCATGGACAGTCTGAATAGGCAAGATCTTTTACCCAGTGTAGGGGTGTCCAGAACTAGACTGCATAGGGTGAAGGTGACAGGGCAAAGACTTAGAAGGGGCTGGTGGGTGTACTGTCAGAGGAAGTGGTGAAAGCGGGTACAATTACACGTTTGTAATGTATGTGGATAGGTACATAAATAGGAATGGTTCAGAGGGAGGTGGCAAGTGGGATTAAGCTGCTTGATTGGCAAGGACAATTTGGGCAAAATGATCTGATTACACTCTGTATGACTCTCTTATTCTCACAGCGATATGAGGAAAAATTCCAAAAGTGCCATTCGAATGGGAATTCTTTTCGCTAGAAGTTTGTGGTGCTTCTCTGATTACAAGTATTGACAGCTGAGTTAGTTAAAGGTTTGACAGAGAAGTGAGTCACGGATAATGGGACACAGAGAGGAAGATGAGGCTGAGACCACAGTCTGATCAGCCACAATCTTAATGCGTGGTGGAGAAGGCTCAAATTCTCTAATGACCCACTCCTGCACCTCAGTCCCACGTTTCTGTGTTCCATTCAATCCCTCTAGCCTGCTAGACAGGAGTAGTTGGAGTCCACTTACTGTTATAACATAGTGCACAAAAACAGAGGAGACCATTTCGTCCATCGAGACTGTCCCACACGGTTTGGGAGATTTGGAAAATGTAATCGGAAGGCCCAGGCTGGATATGAAAGAGGTTGCTCATCTCTTTTTACAGAGCTTTCACTCTCTGTAAATTGTGCTTCATTTGTTGATCATGTTTGAGACCCAGATTCACTGTGAATACAGCCCCCAAATCTCACCCAGCAATGGCTCATAAAATCCGCTGGTCTCCCTGATTGCAACATTCCATAAAAGCCATTCCAGGAAAATAACACCTACTAACTTTCCAAAAACAGATTGGGAGAACATCAGAAACAGGGGAAGGACATTCACATCCGAAGCCTGCCTTGCCCTTCACTAAGATCAAGGCTGACCTGCTCCAAGTCTCAAATCTCCCTTAATGTTTAAGTTTTCCTGAGCACTTCCATCGAACACAGAACAAAGAACAATACTGATTTGGAGATGCCGGTGTTGGACTGGGGTGTACAAAGTTAAAAATCACACAAAACCAGGTTATAGTCAAACAGATTTAATTAGAAGCACGCTAGATTTCGGAGTGTCACTCCTTCATCAGGTGATAGTTAAGTGCTCAAGCCTAACACAGAATTTAGAGCAGAAATTTACAGTGTGATTTAACTGAAATTAAACTTTGAAAAATTGATTGTCTGTTAAGCCTTTAATCTGTTTGAATACCATGATAGTTTCACTTCATTCATATGTAAATCACAAAACTTTGTTTTAAAAAATTGCATTCTCAGGTTAGCTGTTAATAATGGTGATAGCTAGACAATATGTTGAAAGTGGTGCACCCTGTGTTGTCTGTCTATGCCATGATGTTTATATTGATTCTAATCTAAAAAGTGAGATAACGGAGTTTTACATGAATTCATGCAGTTTTTGAGCTCAGAGTTCTACATGAATGCATGCAGATAGGACCTTCAGCCCTCGACGTTGTGCCGTTTGCCCTACTCTAAGATCAGACTAACCTACATGCTTCAGTTCACTTTGTTCCATTGCCTACCCTAGAGTCTCTTAAGTTTCCCTCAAGTATTTGACTCTACTACCACCGCTGGCAGTGCATTCCACACACCCAGCACTCTCTGTGTAAATAATCTACCTTTGATATCTCCCCTAAACCTTCCTCCAATTACCTTAAATTTATGCCACCTAGAGATAGACATTTCTGCCCTCGGAAAATGTTTCTGGCCAATCACTCTCTCTTTTTTCCAGGTATGCGGACGGCAAACACGAGGGGAAACAATTTGAAAGTGAGGGGAGATAGGTATAAGACAGATGTTTGAGGCAGTTTCTTTATTCAGAGAGTAGTAAGGGTACGGAATGCTTTGCCTGCATCTGTCATAGATTCGCCATGTTTATGTGCATTTAAGACGTCGTTGGACAGGCAAATAGACGGACATGGAAGAATGTAGGTGGGATGGGTTTCAGCTGTGTGTGACAGGGCGGCGCAACATCGAGGGCTTAAGGGCCGTACCGCGCTATAATGTTCTATGTTCTATGCCTCTCATCATCTTGTACACCTCTATCAAGTCACCTCTCATCTATTTTTTCCTCCAGTGAGAAAAGCCCTCGCTCCCTCATGGTTTCTTCATAAGACCTGCCCCCTGTCGAGGCAGCATCATGGTAAATCTCCTCTTTACCCTCTCTAAAGCTTTCTTATCCTTCCTATAATGAGGATACCAGAACTGAACACAATATTCCCTGCGCGGTCTGAGCAGGTCTCTATCGAGCTGCAGCATAACCTCGTGTCTCTTAAACTCAATCCCCCTGCAACTGATAGCCAAAACACCATGCGCCTCTTAACAACCCAATCAACTTGGATAGCAACTTTGAGGAGTCTGTGGGCACCGACCCCAAGAACCCTCTGTTCCTCCACACTACCAAGAATCTTCCGCCTAGGAACCCTCCAACCACAAGGGATGAATTCAGATTTCTCCAGCTTCCTCATTTCCCCTCCCCCCACCTTGTCTCAATCCCAACTCTCAAACTCAGCACCACCTTCCAGGCCTGCAATTTTCTTCCTGACCTCTCCGCCCCCACCCCTTCTCCAGCCTATCACCCTCACCTTAACCTCTTTCCACCTATTCCATTTCCAACGCCCCTCCCCCAAGTCCCTCCTCCCTACCTTTTATCTTGGTCTGCTTGGCATACTTTCCTCTTTCCTGAAGAAGGGCTCATGCCCGAAACGTCGATTATCCTGATCTTTTCATGCTGCCTGACCTGCTGTGCTTTTCCAGCAATACATTTTTCAGCTCCTCAGTTTCTCTTCCTGGCTGAGAAAGCTCTTACATCTTCACACAGTCGCACAGTAACAGCTCCTCTCTCCAAAGAAGCAGTTGACAATGGAACATTACGTTTCTCTATATCTCAGCGATATAAGTATTGCTGATGGAGTTGATCACCACACTCAGAGACGAGAGATAGAGGGAACATAACTCACGGTAAGCAGGGACATCCCATAATAAATATGATATTCAGCAATGTGTGAAAAGGGGAAATGGTAGAATAACTTCCCATTCTGTTTTCCTTCCAGTCCATCATCAGCAGTCTTTTTGCTTGCTTTTCCTCTCTCTCTCTCTCTCTCGCAATCTCTCTCTCTCTTTCTCTCTCACTTTCTCTCTCTTGCTGGACATTATCCATTCGACACAAACCTCCCGCTCACCCTTCCATCCATCCCTGATATAATAATATTATTTCTCAGTTGCATTCAGTTTTGATAGTTTCACTGAACTCGAGACGTTATTTGTGTTTTTTTTTCGACAGACTGCCATACCTGCTGAGATTCTCCAACATTCTTTCAGACGGTGGAGAATTTTATTTCAGATCGCCAGCATCCATATTTGGTGTTGTTGTTGTTTCGCGGGATGCCAGAACCACTGGCAAGGGCAGTATTTGTTGTCCATCACAACTACCCTTGACCACGCGGCCATTTGTCATGGCAATATGGAGGCAACCATATTGTTGTGGATCTGAGGTGACACTTAGTTCAGACAGTGCAATAATGTTAGGTTTTTTTACAAAAGCTTATCAATTAATTAAGAAAAGAAATCCTGATGGTTTATGCTTGCCATGAGTGAAAGTAGGTTTCATTCCAATTTTTGATATTGGAACTTAAATTTAGTCAGCGGCTCTGGTAGGATTTCTGACAATGCTTTTAGAGTCATGACTTGCGCCTCTGAATTACACAGTCAGTGTAATTATTACTCTGTTTAAGACTCCCTGTTATGAAATAACTGTAGAGAAAAGAACACGTTTGTGGTCAAAATATTTGTAACTGGAGGAGAGGTCAGAAGAGAACTGGAGCCACAAAATCTGTCGTTAACGAAGGGGTACATGATGGCGAAGTCAGCAACAGAACTCAGGCAAGTCTGGAGATTGGGGATATTATGAAGGGGGGCGTCGGCAGGTTTGATGACAGAGAGAATATGGAGATATAAAACAGTTCACGGTAAAGAGGAGACTCAAGGTTCCGAACAGTCTTTTACCTTCTCAGATGTTTATGAGTAAGCAGTTTGGAAATGCATGAGAATGAAGTGGCGTTTGTGACTGAAAGTTTATGTTTTTGTTAAATATAATCAACCAGAATAGCAATAACATTCAGCATCATTCATAGAATTGATAGAGATAGACGTACCAGGCACACCAATGATAGCGAGGATGGGATAGTACCCAGCTTGAATAATCATCAGTAGGGCTCGTATCCGCAACTGTAACCATGGCCAATCCTGAGAAAGCCAGTAAAGACCCCAGGATAAACTCCTGTCCATTGTTGGAACATTCCAGTGTAATGTTCTCAGATTCTGATCCATTGTTGGAACATTCCAGGCTAATGTTCTCAGATTAAAATCCATTGTTGGAACATTCTAATGTTCTCAGATTCTGATCTCTCTCTCTCTTTCTCTGCAGCTGCTGATCCCAATCTTGTTGAGGTTGACTCTGCGCCGAATACTATGACATAACAAGTTGAAAGAAGTCCCTAATTATGGAAGAGCGATATCCTCCAGTGACCCAGTTAGGTCCAGGAAGACTGATATTAATCACAGTCACTGAACAAACAGCTGCAGTTAACCCATTTCACGGCAGTTCTGATATATCACAATAATACTTGGTTGTGTGGGATTTTGATATCGATGATTATTGGGCTAATGGCACATCTCCAGTTGTAAACATCGAGGTAAAGGAGAGACATAATTCTTTCTCTTCACAAGCTCGATGATTCTGCTGTGTTTTGGCAATATAGGAATTGCTGGGCTCCCGAGGCCGTCTGTGTCTGATCACCAGGCCTGCTGCATCTTTTTGCTTTATTTATATATGTTTAACTTTGACTTTTGTCTGTCCAGCATTAAATGGCTTAGGTGGGTTTAGGCATTTTGAAGAGACACCTACAGAGCCATAGACGATGTAAATGCAGTCCATTCCTTATGTTCTTGCAGCCGCGGCCTTGTCCTGTGGAGTGATGGTCAAACTCTTGCAGAACCAGGATTCTTAGTTTTACCTTTCGCCAGTTATTGCTGGAGCCTCAGCAGGGTTGGAAGGCAGTAAATCTCTCCCGGGTGCTACACATTGTCTCTGAGATTTCTCTCTGAAGTGTCTTTTGATGTTCTTTCCTCCTGGATTGGAGAACTGCATGTCAGACAATCTGTTTCCTGCATTTGTTTTTTGACATTTGTGTGCTTATCCGATGATACCATATTGGAGCAGTTACTGTATAGTAGTTAAATAAACTATTATTCTGTTAAGTTTTCCAACAGAATTAAGTTTAGCAAGTTCCTCTTCCTTTTGTTGTCTTTTATCGACAGTCTTCGAATAAATTGAGTTTTGCTTAATGTCGAATATTTCGACAAAGTAAATTCTATCTCAAACACAGCACCTCACATTTACCAGCGGAATGGGCCGAGCTGGAGGAGTGATAATCATGTCAGGAATTATATCGGATACCCAACCCACCTCTCAGATCCAGCCCGGACCCGTACAAGCCCAGATGAGGTACCTCCTCAACATAAAGCACTGCGTAGACCAGGCTAGTGTACTGCTCAGCAATCAGTTCAGGATCGAACACTGTTTAGAGCTCACATGTTCACTACTTCTGTGTCCAACAGTGCACTGATCAATAAACTTGGACTCGATGATCTGTCCACCACAGGGCGCTGTGCAGAACACACACAGGCATTGTTCTATACACACGGACTGGATATCTTTGCAGCATGGGGAGCTGTGCAGTGAATAGCAGTGAATTTATCTTTTAATCTGGAACAGTTACCTTCCCAGCATACGCAGCTGTGTGCACCAATCGCTGAATTGCTATGTAACACTATGATAGATCACTGCCCAGCGTGGGGAAACTTGTAGCTCATGCTGGAAGTGACAGGATGTGCAGCACCTCTCCATTTACAGCTCCATATCTCCATTGTGGCATGACACAGGAGTGCTGTGGGTGTGAAATTCACTGCCAGACAGAGATGGCGGGGGAATCAGTTTAAATACCAACAAATGGGAGGAACTTGGTTAAAAGAGAGGGGGAGATTAAGAGAGAATTTCAGAGAAGGATCTGATGGTAGGATTAAAAATTGTGAAATGAGAACATTTCGATAGCATCTTGCAATATAAGCCACTGTTTCTAGGAATGATGGGTGAGCAGGATATTGGTGTAAGTTCAGTTGATTGAGAGTTTTGGATAAGCAATTGTCCTGCAGCGTTGTAACTGGGAGTAGGATCAGCAGAATCTTCGACTCATTGGGCTGAATCGTACAATAATTTGTCTCAGTGCCATTTTCATTGAATGTGACTGAAGGAAAATCTGCACGAGGCAGAGCTAGTTTCCTGGTGTTATCTTATCGAACACAACTGATTAACTACCCATTCCACCCCATGGTGTCCCTCTCATTTAACGCCAGCCCGATTTTCCCACCCATTATGGCTGGCAGTGCTCACTATCGCCCGGATGCCCATGGATATTCATTGATCCCTGGTACTGCTGCCATTATTAAAAGGCCAATGGGCACACGGTTGAGCTTTCTCAGTTTGGAGCTGCCCTGCACAGTTTATCCGAGCATGGCAGATAAGGGAAAATTACACCACAGCTTGTTGACAGCGGCACGTAGGTCCTGGTGATTGTTCTAGTACGGAGGGGGACCATTCTCTTCCCAGAGCATGTTCTGAGCACACCACCCAGCTCAGTGCAGTATCTGCGGTCCGAAGAAAAGTCCAGCAATACAGGAAAAGCGTCAATAACCTTCCCCGTTCTGTCAGGATAAGCGTGACCGTATTCTCTCTACTCTCTCACACTCATTGTATATCTGTTAGCGCCTTCCCCAGAAAAAGGCTCCAACACTCTCACCACTGCAATGCAGCACTCTCTCTCTCTCTCTCTCTCTCTCTCACACCTATGCAATACCCCACATGGTTATAAAATGTTCTGATGAGTGCACTTTCTAGAATTCTCTGGATGATGTCGGTTGTACAATGTTCCAGATAATTTTCTAAATAATTCAACTTCAGCACAATGTTCATCCCCCAGCATGTAACGCATCAGAGGAAGGAGTAGAGTTTTACTTTTTTTATATATCACTCCGGATGAAAGTGCATCATGAGGCCATTAAGCCTCTCAAATATGCTCGACTATTCAGACAAAGGGAGCACCTAAACACTTGAAGACTCACTCTCTTCTTGAAGACAGGCGCCACTTTGGAGTTTCGCCAGTTTCACTGGAACACTCCTGTAATCCCGAGAGGTATGGAATATTTCACACAGTGCCGCCAGTCACTCTGTAACCACTTCTATTAAAACAAGCTATGAATTGATGATGAGCTGTTTACCTTTGGTCTTTTCTGTTTGAGAAAAGCTTTGTTCATTTTGTTAGAGACAGTACAAAACTTTCAATTTTGTTTATAATATTGGAACTCTTCGTGCCTTCCCCTGTGAGGAACGATGTAAAATACTGTTTTAAATTCTCTGCCTGTTCCCTGAAACCAGTTCCCCAGTCACATCCTCCAGGTATCCTACATATACTTTCCTGCCTTCCTTCAAAGGGTCACACACACATCATGAATGTTTTTTATTCGATATCGGAAAACTTTTGCGGCTAGTTTCTTTTCATATTTCTTGACAGTTTTGAAATGTTTTTTCTTTGTATTTTGTTTTATACCATCTGCTTCTTGTTGCAAAAGTAAACTTCACAAATGTGGCCGACGCTCGAGCTCACCAATCTGAATTCTTTAGTTTGTGATTGATCAGTATCCTTCAAGGCCTTTGTGCATCAAGGGTGGTTCATCTTCACATCTTCATATCATCTTCTTTTTCACCAGAGCCAAACATTACTGAGAGTTATTAATCAGTACCTGCTTAAATGTTCCCACACCTTCACCCTCCCAACCCCACCCCCACCCCCACATACACACATATCTGATGACCTTCATCTGTGTCTATTTTCACACTCCGTGTTTGACCAGGTAGAAGACATAAATCTGCATTTGAAATGCCTGGCTCTTTTCAATCATTCAGGGGGAACCTAAGTTTGGGGCTGAACACATGATCAACGGAGGGTGACTTCATTCTCCCAGTTTCCCTGTCTCTGTCATTTCTGTTCGATGATGCCACGTTCCTTTGGGAAGCTTCCTACATGTCATCCTTTTCTCTCAAACGAGAAATCCCCTTAAATCTGATGGATTGAGCTTTCAGCTGTGTCTGTCCCATCTCCCTCACTTCTGCCCTCACTCTGTCCCCTTCTTCCCAGAACAATGATAGTTCTCCTCTTGTCCTCACTTCCTGCTGCACTAGAATCTGCATTCACAGAATCATCCTCCGCCACTTCCATCACCTCCAGCAGGACAGCACCATCAAACACATCTTCCCCTCCCGTCCACTGTCAGAAATTCACAGGGACCATTCCTTCTGTGGCACGCTCCATTACCCAGAACATTTCCCCTCACCCCCATGGCACCTTCCCATGTAAACGCAGAAGCTGCAACTTTTGCCAATTCATCTCTTCCCTCTTCACTGTCCAAGGCTCTAAACACACCTTCCAGGTGTAGCAGCATTTCACTTTTACGCTTTCAATCCAATCTCCTGTCATTGCCGCTCACAATGCAGTCTCCTTTACATTACTGAGCTAAACAGAAACTGCTTTGATGAACATCTCCACTCTGTCTGTAGGAATGACCCTGACGTTCTGATTGCTCCCCATTTCAATTACCTACATTGCTCTCAAGATAATGAGAATTCTTTGAGGAGGTAACGACGGGTTGGACCAGAGAGAGTTACTGATCTGAACTTCCAGAAAGCCTCTGATGTGGTACCCCACAGGAGGCTGCAGAGTAAGATTCGGACCCATGGTGTCAAAGGACAGGTACTAGCATGGATAAAAGGTTGGCTCTCTTACAGGATGCAGAGTGAGGATAAAATTGTCTCTCTCAGGATGGCAGCCGGTGACTAGCAGTATTCCACAAGTCCGTGTTTGGATCACAAAATTTCACTTTATAGGTTAATGATCTGAGTGGCGGTACAGAAGGCATTCTGGCCACGTTTGCAGATGAAGCAAAGATAGGTAGAGGGGCACCTAATATTGAGGAGGTAGGGAGCCTACACTAAGATTTCGACAGTTGAGGTGAGTGGGAAAAGGAGCAGCAGATGGAATACAATGTGGGAGAGTGTGAGGTCATGCACTTTCTTATGAAGAATATAGGCATGGACTATTTACTAAATGGGAAAAAAAAATCACAAATCTGAGTAACAAAGGGACTTGGGATTCCAAGCGCAGGATTCACCTTAGATAAACTTGCTGGTTGAGTCAGTAGTTAAGAAGGCAGATACAATGTTGTCATTCATCTTGAGAGGAGTAGGATGTAATGCTGGGGATTCTGAGGCTTTCTATGGCTCTAATCAGTATTTTGTGCCTCATACCTCAGGAAGGATGTATTAGACTTGGTGTATGTCAAGAGAAGGTTCACCAGAAATGAGAAGCTTAACACATGAGGAACATCGGAGAACTCTGGGATTTTACTCGATGGAGATTAGAAGGATGAGGGCCGATCTAATTGAAACTTACGGAATATTGAATGACCTGGATACAGACAAAATTGGGAGGACGTTGGCACTGGCAGGAGGACACAGGCGTAGAGAAAAGGGAAAACCCATTAGAACGGAGAAAAGATGATACGTCTTTAGCCACAGAGTGGTGGAATTGTGGAATTCCTTACCACAGAAGGCTGTGGAAACCAGATCATTTGGCACCAACGATATAGCCAGGAAAGGGAGTGAGGATCTGAAAAGTGACTCCAGAGAGTTAGTTTGGAAGCTGAAGAGCAGGACGAGTAGAGTAGTGATCTCAGGTTTGCTACCAGTGGCACGAGCTAGTGAGATGAGGAATAGTCAGCGAATGCAGCTTCACACGTGACTTCGAGGGTGGCGCAGGAGGGAGGGCTTCAGTTACCTAGACCATCGGTATACCTTCTGGTTAAGGTGGGACCTATACACGAAAGACGGGTTGCACCTGAACTGGAGGGGCACAAATGTCCTGTTTGGGAGGTATGGTCGTGTGGTTCAGGCCGGTTTAAATGAGTTTGGCAGGAGTGTCGGAATAAGACCACATGTCTGAGAGGGGGTTAGTTGCAGACAGGACAGTGACAGGATATATTTAATCTTTCAGGAAGGTTTCTCACGCGATGAAACAAAGGGATAAGTTGAAATGTGTCTACTTTAATGCAAGGAATGTCTGAAGTAAGAGTGACAAACTTAGAGCATGGATCAGTACTTGGGGCTACGATGTCGTGGCCATAACAGAGATGCAGGTTTCACAGGGGCAGGGATGGTTGCTTGATGTTCCAGGGTTTAAAACGTTTAAAAATGTTTCGGGGCGGCACAGTGTCTCAATTGTTAGTACTGCTGCCTCACAGCGCCAGAGACTCGGGTTCAATTCCCAACTGAGGGCACTGTCTGTGTGGAGTTTGCAAATATTCCCCGTGGGTGTGTTCCGGTTCCCTTCCATAATCCAAAGATGTGCAGTTTTGGTAAATTGGCCATGCTAAACTGCCTATAGTGTTAGATGAAGGGGTAAATGTAGGGGAGTGGTTCTGGGTGGGTTGCTCTATGGAGGGTTGGTGTGGACTTGTTGGGCCGTAGGGCCTGTTTCCACACTGAAAGTAATCTAATTTTATCTAAAAAAGAACAGGATGGGTGGAAAATGAGGAAAGGGTGTAACATTGCTCATCAGAGAGTGCGTCACAGCTACAGAAATGAAGGTTTGTCTCCTGAGTCAGTATGGGTGGAATTTAGGAACAGCAAGGGAACAGTCACGGCATTTGGGGGTTTTCTACAGATCACCTAATAGCAGTAGAGAGATTGAAGTTTTCATAGGCGGGCAGATTCTAGAAAAATGCAAACGTAGCAGGGTTATTGTTATGGGTGATTTCAAGTTTTCCAATATCGACTGGAACCTCCTAAGTGCAGATGGTGTGGATGAAGCCGTTTTTGTCAGGTGTGTTCAAGACCGTTTCCTTGCTCAGTATGTAGATAGACCGACGAGGGGAGCGGCAATTTTGGATTTGGTGCTCAGCAACGAGCCAGGACAGGTGTCAGAACTCACGGTGGGAGAGCACTTTGTCGAAAGTGATCACAACTGCCTCTCATGTAGCACAGTCTGCGAGAGAGAAAGGTGCAGTTTCCGAGGGAAGATGTTTAATTGTGGAAAAGGAAATTATGACGCTATCAGACAGGAGTTGGGAAGTACAGACTGGGAGCAATTGTTCCACAGAAAGAGCACAGCAGATATGTGGAGACTGTTTAAGGAGCAGTTGTTGCGAGTGATACACAAATTTGTTCCTCTGAGACAGGTAAGAAGGGGTAAGATTAAGGAACATTGGATGATGAGAACAGAGAAACTTCTCGACAAAAAGAAGCAGGCAGCTTACGGAAGATGGAGGAAGCAAGAATCTAGCACATCTTTAGAGGATTACAGTCTTGTTAGAAAGGAGCTCATAAATGGAACGAGGCGAGCCATGATGGGGCACGAGAAAAGGCTTGGCAAGAAGTATTAGAGAGAATCCAAAAGCATTTTTCTCATACGTGAGGAATAAGGGAATAATCAGGGAGAAGGTAAGGCCGATCAGGGATAGCGTAGGGAACTTCTGCATGGAGTCTGAGCAGATAGGGGAAGCCCTAAATGAGTTTTTTGCTTCGATTTTCACCAAGCAAAGAGAACGTGTTGTAAATGAAAGCTTAGAGTAGCTGGGCCTGATCAGTCTTGACCAGGTCAAGATTGATGAATTTGATGTGCTAGCAATTTTGGAAAACATTGAGATGGATACGTCCCCAGGGCCAGACCAGATTTATCCTACACTGCTCCGGGAAGCAAGAAAGGAGGTTTTAAAGTCACTCGTGATGATATTTGCCTCCTCACTCTCCACTGGAGTCGTACCGGAGGATTGGAAGGAGGCGAAAGTTGTTCCTTATTTCAAGAATGGTAATAGGGAAATCCCTGGCAATTAGAGACCAGTCAGTCTTATGTCTGTGGTCAGCAAAGTTTGGAAAAAGTTCCGAGGGATAGGATTTATGACTATCTGGCAAAGCATAGTGTGACTAAAGGCAGTCAGCATGGCTTTGTGAGAGGCAGTCGTTCCTCACAAATCTTCTTGATTTCTTTGGGGTGTCAAGACAGGTTGACTACGGTCAAGCAGTGGATGTGGTGCATGTTGACTTTAGCAAGGTATTTGAGAGGGTTCCCCATTGATGGCTCATTCATAAAGTCTGGAACGATGGGATACAGGGAGATTAGGCTATCTGGATTCAGACGTGGCTGGCTGGCTGAAGGAAGACAGTGGTTGTAGATGGAAAGTATTCTGATTGGAGGACAGTGTTGAGAGGGATCCAACAGGGCTACGTTCTTGGGCCTCAGACCTTTGTAGTTTTTATACATGACTTGAATGAGGAGGTTATGTGGTGGGTTAGTAAATTTGCTGATGACATAACGGTTGGAGGTGTCGTCAATAGTATAGGGGTCTTCTGTAGGCTGCAGCGCGACATAGACAGGATGCAGAGCTGGGCTGAGAAATGGCAGATGTAGTTCCACCTGGATAAATGCGAAGTGATGCATTTTGGAAGGTCAAATTCGAATCCTGAATATAGCATTAAATACAGGATTCTTGGCAGTGTGGTGGAACTAGAGGGATCTGGCTGCACAAGTGCACAGATCCTTTCAAAGTTGCCAACCACGTGGATAGGGTGTCAAGAAAGTATATGATGTTTCGGCTTTCATTAACAGCGGAATCGAGTTTAAGAACCGCAAAGTTTTGCTGCAGCACAACCTGTCCTTGGTGAGACCACACTTTGAATATAGTGTCCAGTTGTGGACGCCCTGCTATAGGAAAGATAAAGAGGCCTTGGAGAGGGTGCAAAGAAGGTTTACCACGATGCTGCCTGGACTGGAAGGCTTGCTTTATGAAGAAAGTTTGAACAAGCTTGGACCTTTCTCTCTGGAGAGAAGGAGGAGAGAGGAGATCTGATCGAGGTGTACAAAATAATGAGAGGAATAGATAGAGTCAACATCCAGAGACTTTTCCCCAGGGCAGCATTGACTAGTACGTGAAGTCATAGTTTGAAAATATTAGGAGGAAGGTAAAAGAGAGATGTCAGATGTAGGTAGGTTCTTTACGCAGAGAGTTGTGAATGCATGGAATGCATTGCCAGAGGTGGTGGTGGAAGCAGAGTCATTGGGGACATTAATGTGACTTTTGGACATGCACATGGATAGCAGTGAGTTGAGGGGTGCGTAGCTTTCAGCTTCCTGTCACAGTTCCAAGTTGTGCAGGTTAGGTGAACTGGCCATGCTGAATTGCCGATTGTGTTCAGGGATGTTGATGTTAGATGTAATACTCTTTGCAGGGTCAGTATAAACCTGTTGGGCTGAAGGGCCTGTTTCCACACTGTAGGGATTCTAAGAAAATGCAGGCTGCTGCAATATTCAAATGAAGCACAACCCAAGCTCGAGTAACACCTCACTTTACACTTTGGTACGTTACAGTCTGTAGGAGTTAATATTCAATTCCATAAATTCACTGGCTGAACCCATTATGGCTGTTCTCCCTTTTCCATACACTCTCCCTCCTGGGCTCCCTAAGTTCGTGTCTTGTTTATGTTGCATTCTACAGAGAAAATCAATTTCTAATATTTACACGTTAATTTACACATTTATATATCTGTGTCTCTTTCACCACAATTTAAAGCCCATTTGTCTTTCGCACTGGGCCTCCAAATACTTATTCCCACCTCTGCCAAGATACTAAAACGCTCGTCTTTCAATCCTTTACACGTTTGAAGAAGATTTACACTGGACTTGAAAGATTAACATTGTTTCTCTGACTCACTGATTTCCTTCAAAAATGAAAAGTTACAGAACACATTTTCAATTTAGCAAAGATCATTGGATACAGGAAATCTGAAACAAAACCAAAAATTGTTGGACTTACTGGATGCTTTGAGGAACAGAGACCGAACCCGAAAGATTACCTCTGCTTTCATTCCACAGATGCTGTCAGACTTGTCAGTGTCTTCAGCAATTTCTGTTTTTGAACAACTTTCAAACATGTGTGTCAAAGCTGCTCACACGTCCCTGTCCAACAGGGAGCGCCATACACCGGGAAGTGAATGATAACGCAAGGTATACAAACTCTTCTGTTCTGAAACTACATAAGGCTGGAATCACCGACACGACAGAGTCTTAATCATGGTCATGGAGAGAAACCGAGGGAAACACATTCGCTTTAAACAGAAGATGGCATTACTCGAGGGGGAAAGATTCAGATAAAAACGTTAAATGCTTTTGAGGAATGTACAAATTCGAGGCATGGCATCATGGAGAGACCCTAACAGGATAAGAATTTTTCAAAAAGGAAGCGTTTCCTCATCAGAAACCGGGATAGGGCACTGTGTACAGGGGAGAAGGGTGACCGGGTCCCCGTGCGAATTGAGGACAGGCAGCAGAAGTATTGCTGATATTGCTGCTCAAACTGGACATTCATGTGATGCTGCAAGTCATAGCAACTGTAGTAGCAGCAGCAGCAGAATTATATTCAACAACAATATAATCTCTCAGTCTACCATTACCATAAAGCCGATCTCCGAATCAGGGATGAGTGTGGGTGAACATGCCATGTCAGAACAGTGTGTACCTAAACCTGATGACAACCCATTCAAGCTACCGCACTTACTGCTTACATTAACAAACAGAAGAACTAACATCTGAGAGAGAGGGCGGAATGACTCCAAGACTGTGGCCACTTCTTTCAAAACCAGCTATGAATTACTGCTGACCTGTCTACTCTTACTCTTATCTGTTAGAAAAATCCTTTTTCCTTTTGTTAGAGACGGTTCAAGAACTTCCCTCATTTTACCATTTTGTTTACACCATTGAAATACTTACTGTGCTTTCCCCTGTGAGGAAAGATGTAAAACACGGGTTTAAGTTATCTGTCTGCTCCCTATGGGCAATTATTCAGTCACACCCTCCAATTAACATCAGTATACTTTCTTGACTTAATTTCACCTAAGGTCACACACTCATCTTGAACTTTTTTTATATGCTCGGAAAAGCTCGTTCTGCTTGTTTTTTGTATTTCTTGCCAATTGACTACACCATATGATTTTTCTCTTTTCGACCCTTTCTAGATTCATAGTCATATAGCGCAAAAAAGAACCCTTGGTCCAACTTGTCCATGCTGACCAGATTTTCCAAAGTAAACTAGTCCCATCTGATTACATTTTGTACATATGCCTCTAAACTTTTCCCATTCATATGTTTGTCCGAATACGTTTTAAATGTTATAGCTGTGCTTGCATCTCCCACTCTTCCTCTGACAACTCATTCCATATACACACATCACCCTCTGTGTGAAAACATTGACGCTTCGTCCATTTCAAATATTCCCTCTTTCACCTTAAACCTATTCCTTCTATGGTTGAATTCCCCCATTCCGCGGAAAATCCCTTGGTTATTCACTCTATTCATACCTCTCATGATTTTATAAATTTCTACAATGTCATCCCTCAACGTCCTACACGCTATCTGACACTAACTTTACGAACAAGCATTTAAAGATAAATACTGCAAATTTGAAACAGTATTCAAATGACAGATAAATAACACTCAACACAAGCTTCGTAGTGTGATTTGTTTTCCTCCATGTTACCACACTAAGGCAACAGGAACCTCTTACGAGTACCAATAAGAGGTCAAACACCTGAATTGCTTTGTCCAATCGTGTGATGATCTCTAAAGTGAAAGCGCATCTCTGGCCTGAACCATACAAGAAGGGGAATTCTTGTACCACACGGTCAGAGTGCAGCTCCCTTTCGCAGAGTGAGATGAAGGCTGAGTATACTTCTTGAAATTTGGATCACAGTGTGAATTCAGTGCAAAGGGGGAGAGGTGTTTTCAATAAGGTTTACGCCAAGAAGGAAACTTTCCGGAATGAGATGTGAGTGGGAGGTGTAAAACAACATGAATGGAGAGGCCGAGCCACACTGAGACCAAAGGTAAAGTGGCAGGACAAAACACAGCTTGATGCTACAGCAGAGTAGGTAGACTTGATCAGAGAGTTTCAGGTGAAATGGATAGGGACCATAATGTGAGAGAATGTTCTCCGTAATTTGAGAAGAAGAACCTGGAATCAGGAAGGGGAGACGAGCAGGGAAGAGGATGGAGCAGCAATGGCAGTGTTTTCGGGTGGGGGGGGGGCGCAGGACGGGGTAAATCAGGAAGCACAGCTGAAATTCATGCTTAACATCAGCTTATGGTCCCTGAAATAAACATTATAAATCTGGCCCTCCACTAATGCTCATCAATAGTATTCTTGAGAGCTTTTGTGAACGATGGTGTTTCACATGCTTATGGAGTTCTTCTTTTGAACAGAAACAATAATTACTGAGCGGTTCAGGATATCTGCTTGAATGTCTGCTCATGTATCCTCACTGACCTTCCTCTGGGTCTATTTTCAAAATCGGCTGCAGACTAGATGTGAGGCAGAAATTCTCAATTTAGATGCGTGGTTATTACATAAGGTTATTACATACTCCTGCCTATTACATAAGGAGGGAAGGAGCGCAGTCAGCACATCGAGATATTAAACAGGAACACCGGAGCCAAGTCCGGTTCTTGAGCTCCTTCCAGATGACCAGGAGGTGGCCATTCAGCATATCGAACCACGTGTACAGAAATAGGAAGATGTTTTTGATGCCCCAACGTAACAAAGAGTGAAGCAGAGCCTAAACAGATAGACTGTTCTATGTTGTTCCTCCTGGTGCTTTACTCGTGGTACATATGTGTCACTTTAAATTGGTTTGCTGAACGTGAGAAGGAAAAGTGAATGATTTGTGCCAAGTCTCAAGGAAATGCCTTCTAGAACATAGAACATAGAACATAGAAAGATACAGCGCAGTACAGGCCCTTCGGCCCTCGATGTTGCGCCGACCGAATCCTACCTAACCTACACTAGCCCAATAACTTCCAAATGCCTATCCAATGCCCGCTTAAATGACCATAAAGAAGGAGAGTTCACCACTGCTACTGGCAGGGCATTCCATGAACTCACAACCCGCTGTGTAAAGAATCTACCCCTAACATCTGTCCTATACCTACCACCCCTTAATTTAAAGCTGTGTCCCTAGTAACACCTGACTCCATTAGCGGTAAAAGGTTCTCAGTGTCGACCCTATCTAAACCCCTAATCATCTTATACACCTCTATCAAATCTCCCCTAAACCTTCTCTTCTCCAATGAGAACAGCCCCAAGTGCCTCAGCCTTTCCTCATAAGATTTTCCTACCATTCCAGGCAACATCCTGGTAAACCTCCTCTGCACTCGTTCCAATGCCTCCACATCCTTCCTATATTATGGCGACCAAAACTGCACACAATACTCCAGATGAGGCCGCACCAGAATCTTATACAGTTGCAACATGACCTCAGGACTCCGGAACTCAATTCCTCTATCAATAAAGCCCAGTACACCATATGCCTTCCTCACAGCACTATTTACCTGGGTGGCAACTTTCAGAGATCTGTGTACATGGACACCAAGATCCCTCTGCTCATCCACACTACCAAGTAGCCTACCATTAGCCCAGTAATCCATATTCTTGTTACTCTTACCAAAGTGAATGACTTCACACTTAGCTACATTGAATTCCATTTGCCACATTTCTGCCCAGCTCTGCAACTTATCTATATCCCGCTGTAACCTACCACTTCCTTCCTCACTATCCACAACTCCACCGACTTTTGTGTCATCCGCAAACTTGCTTACCCAGCTTTCAAGCCCTTCCTCTAGATCATTTATAAAGATAACAAAAAGCAATGGTCCCAAAACAGATCCTTGTGGTACACCGCTAGTAACTGCACTCCAAGATGAACATAGTCCATCAACTACTACACTCTGTCTCCTTCCAGCCAGCCAATTCCTAATCCAAACCTCTAATGTATCCTCAATGCCATACCTCCGTAGTTTTAGCATTAGCCTACCATGGGGAACCTTATCGAACGCCTTACTAAAATCCATATACACAACATCTACTGCTTTACCCTCGTCCACTTCCTTAGTCACCTTCTCAAATAACTCAATAAGGTTTGTGAGGCACGACCTGCCCTTCACAAAACCATGCTGGCTATCCTTGATCACGTTATTCCTATCCAGATGTTCATAAATCTTATCCCTTACCATTCTCTCTAAGACTTTGCCCACCACTGAAGTCAGACTCACTGGCCTATAGTTACTAGGGCTATCCCTACTCCCTTTCTTGAACAAGGGGACCACATTCGCTATCCTCCAGTCCTCTGGTACTATTCCCGTTGACAATGACGACATAAAAATCCAGGCCAATGGCTCTGCTATCTCCTCCCTAGCTTCCCATAGAATCCTAGGGTAAATGCCATCAGGCCCTTATCTATTTTCATCCTCTCCAATATTCCCAGAACCTCTTCCCTGCATATTTCCAGGCCATCCATTCTAATCATTTGTGACTCCGTATTCACATCAGCAACAGTGTCCTGTTCCTGAGTGAATACTGATGAAAAGTATTGATTTAGTGTCTCTCCAATCTCCTCCGCCTCCACACACAACTTCCCACTACTATCCTTGGCTGGACCGATACCTACCCTAGTCATCCTTTTATTCCTGACATTCCTCCCACAGTCCAAAGATGTGCGGGTCAGGTGAATTGGCCAAGCTAAATTGCCCGTAGTGTTAGGTAAGGGGTAAATGTGGGGGTATGGGTGGGTTGCGCTTAGGCGGGTCGGTGTGGACTTGTTGGGCCGAGGGCCTGTTTCCACACTGTAAGTCTCATCTAATACCTATAGAAAGCCTTTGGGTTTTCCCTAATCCTACCAGATAAAGACTTTTCATGTCCCCTTCTTGCTTCTCTTAGCTCTCTCTTTAGATCCTTCCTGGCTACCTTATAACTCTCTATCGCCCCAACTGAACCGAGAAGACATCCGGACATCTATCTCCGAGAAGACATTATTGCACTCCTATAGAAGTTAGAAGCTGATGGGAATGGCGAACAATTTCAGGAGTAAGGCATTAAAGCTACTGGTAGATTTATGAACAGTGCAGAGACACACATCAACTGCACATTTAGACGGTGAGAATTCATTCAGAGCCTGGAGCTCCCTCTCAATCAACATGGGGTCTCCACACTGGTACGTGTGCTACTTGGAATTACATATCATGGGGAAAATGCAATTTTTCACAAATCACCATCTTTTTTTCTGGACATAATAAATGTTAGTCCATCATCCTCAAGTTTAAATGTAATCGCTTGTTATTCTCTCGCTGTGCTACGTATTTCGCTGGATTATACTCTCATATCTTTTATCAGTCAATTATCGTTTACACAATGCAATTCAATAATTTGTTTGCAAAGGTGCAAACATCTAATTGCACAGTTTGTATGCCTTTTCTTTCTTAGATTTTTTTGTAGCCTTAGCCCAAAAGTAAATGTTTTGTTTACTGAACAGCTTTGGCCAATTGTCTGTGTGGCGTTTGCACATTGTCCCCGTGTCTGCGTGGGCGGGTGCTACGGTTTCCTCCCACAGTTCAAAGATATGCAGGTTAGGTGAATTGGCCATGCTAAATTGCCCATAGTGTCAGGGATTAATAGAGGGTAGGGGAATGGGTCTGGGTGGATTACTGTTCGGAAGTTCGTTGTGGATCTGTTGGGCCGAAGGGCCTGTTTCCATACTGTAAGTAATCTAAAAAAAAGGTAACCTGTTTATCCGGATTCAAGGGTCAGACACAGAATGTATTTTTAATGGGCTAAGAAACAGAAAGGAATAGAAGACAGTGACTGTGGAGACTGATGAGGAGTAAAGTGACATCCCCCAGTCCCCAATGTCTTCTTGACAGACAGAATAACATCAGATGTAGAGAAAGAAACAGAATATATTCGGAAGAAGGATTTGCAAGTGACAGTGTAAATAAAACAGGATAATTTGAAATGGAATGGCCGAATAACGATTGATCAGTGTATGTGTGTGTGTGTGTGTGAGAGAGAGAGAGAGAGCCTCTGTGTCTGTGAGAGTGTGTGAGTGTGTCTGTGTGAGGGCGTGTGTGTCTGTGTGTGTCTGTGTGTGTGAGTGAGTGTGTGTGCCTGTGTGTGTATGAGTGCGTGTGCGTGTGCTTGTGTCTCTGTGTGTGAGTGTGTGTGGGTGTCTGTATGTGTGTCTCTGTGTGTGAGTGTGAATCTGTGTGTGTGGGTATCTGTGTGTGTGTGTGTGGGTGTTTGTATGTGTGTGTCTGTTTGTGAGTGTGTCTGTGTGTGTGTGCGTGTGTGCGTGCGCGCATGCATGCAGATACATAAGACTGTTCATATGTGTGCACCATATCCAGAATGAACAAGAGATACATAGTTAACAAAAATGATGCACGTGATGTACAAAATTCATAAAACGTTAACATGTTATTTAGTCTTCAGCTGAGATGTTATGTTCCCCTTCTTTTAACGTACCCTCTACCTCCTGCCTCTTCCTTGCATTCCCAGACCTAATCTCTAATTCTTGTCAGGATATATGTTATAAATTCCTGCTTCTTGTGTTCCAATTTATTTCAGTTAAACAATTTTCTACCGGGAAACATATACATTGGCCTGCTGGGTTCTGTCAACAACTGTTGCCTGTCATAATGCTGGAGATCAAAGTTCTGGTATCAGACCGACATTTCAACATATAATTCTGTTTGCACATACACTGTACAAAGGACCACAACACACAGGAATTGTCAAACTAAATACAGAAATACATCTACATATGTCAGTCATGTAGACTTCTCTGTTTTTATATCTCCATGTCGAAATTCTCTCTCTATCTGTCCCTCGATTTCTCTTTTAATCTAATTGATACATCGTCCAATCGTTCTTTCTGTCCTATGCCTCAGACTTCCCTCCTTCTGTTTACAGCTATTGCTCACTTTTGGTTGTGATGTCTTATAATTGAGTAATGTAACTACAGGTCATGAGGGAGCAGTTGGCCAGAGTTAGTTGGAAGGGAAGCTGAGCACGGGAAGATGGTGAAACAGCAATGACAGAGGTTTCAGGAGATAATTCAGCAGCACATCAGAAATTGACCTCCAAGTAAGAGGAACAATATTCAGCAGAAGACAAGTCAGCCGTGCGTGATAACGAATTCAGGGACAGCATAAAACAAAAGAAAATGCACACAATGTTGTGAAGATTATTAGGAATCCAAAAGATTAGGAAGTCTACAAACTCGAGCATGGATAACTAATAACAGCAAATGGGAGGAGAGGGTGAAATATAATATTACGCTTCTTAATCCTGTAAAATAATAACGAAACGATTTTGAGATATATAACAAGGAAGACAGGGAGTAAAAAACAAACAAAGGACTTTTGGAAAATGAGGCTTGAGTATTTATGGGAAGCAATGGAATGGGAGAGGAATTGAACAGATACATTACATCAGTCTTCACGGTGGAAGACACCAGTAAAATGCCAGACTTCAAGACAGTCAGGGTATAGAAGTGAGTATACTGACCTCAGTAAGGAGGAGGTGCTGGGGAAGGTGAAGTTGAATCAATCAGCGAGACCAGTTGGTCTCGTAGTGACACGGAAGGCGATTGTTGCGGCATTGTTGGTGATCTTTCAGTAAACGTTGGAGTAAGGGAGGACTGGTAAATGTAACCTCCCCGATTAAGAAGAGAGGGACAAGAAGACAGGAAATGTTAGAAGGACTTATTGGATCTTTGGGTTTATGAAAAGATGTGTGGAGTATAAGAACAAGGAAGTTGTGAAGTATATTGGAAATGGTGTGATTAAGCTACAGCATAACAAGAGTTACGTTTACAATGCCATTGTGAATAGCAGAGATGAAAGTCCGGATAAAACAAAGGAAATCAGTTCGATGCGGACAGGAGCATTAGTGACAAAAAGAATGTTTCCTAGATCCTGCAGTGAGAATGTTCAGATAAGATTGTCAGTAAACAGACAAAAATGAATTTGAAAAGCACAATAAAATCTGTTGCTGATAAGGTCTCAACGTGCAACTATGTCGCCAATCCATATGAAGCTGAAAAAGCAAGCAAGTGAGACAGCATCCTAGGAACAGGAAAGTCAACGTTTCAGGCTGAAAGAGTTCATCAGGATTGGTGTGAGGGAAGGGGAACCGGGAAGTAAATAGAGGGAGGGGCGTGGAGCTGTTGGAAGAGTAGGTGGAATGGCGATAGGGGGATGCAGGCAGGGAATTATTGTGATTGGTCAGTGGGAAGGATGCAACAGACATACGGATGGGAAGATGGACAACTTTGGTCAGGTCAGGGAAGAGGACATGGGGTAAGGCTATGGGTTGAGAGACTTTGAAGCCAGTGAAGTCAATATTGAGACCATTGAGCTGTAAGGTCTCCAGCTGAAATATCAAGTTGTGTTCTCCAGTTTCTGTTTGGCTTCACTCTGACAGTGGAGGAGACCAAAGATGGACCTGTTGCCGGATGAACACGGGGAGGGGAGTGATTGAAATGGATGACAACTGGAATGCTGCGTTTGTTCAAGCGTGCAGAGAGCAGATACTACATGAATATGTCCCTGAGTCTCCCTTTGGTTTCCACAACATAGAGGAGACCATGTTGGGAGTTGGTGACGAGCTCGGTGGGCCAGGATCAGGCTCTGTGTGGAGCATTGGTGCTCTTCACGAGACAACCAACTCGACTTTCCAGTTACCATTCATTTTAATTTCCACTCTCACTCGCCCAGCGACGTGACCATCCTTAGCCTATCCACTGTCAGAGTAACACCACTTGAGAGATTACCTTTGAAACTGATAGCCCAATGTCCTCAATATTGACTGAAGCTGCTTCAAAAGCCCTCCTCCCAGAGCCTTATCCATTGTCCCTTTTCCCTGACCAAACCCACCTGTATCTGTTCCATCCTTCCCACTGATCAATCACAGCAACCTCATACCTGCATATACCTACCACCACTATACCTACACGCCGCCCTTCCATATCCCATCACTCCATTTCTGGGCTCCTCTCCCCCTCACCAGTCCTGACGAAAGTTCCAAGATCAAAATATTGCCTTTGCTGCTCCTATAAGTCTGTCTGGTCTGTTGTGTTTATCCAGCTCCAAGTTTATTAACTCTTACCTCCCGCACCTATCGTACTTCCTCCCTCCAAACTGTGGAACTAGGTGGTCTACATATAAGAAGAAATAAATTTGGACATGTGAAAAGAGCGCAGACACATTCATAATATCTTAACAACTCAATACACACCTTCCAGATGAAGCAGCATTTCATTTGTACTCTTTCAATCCAGTATCCTGTCATTGTTGCTCACAATGCAGTCTCCTTTACATTGGGGAGACCAACAGAAACTGTTTTCAGGAACAGTCCCACTCTGTCTGTGGGAATAACCTGACCTTCTCATTGCTTCCCATTTCAATAACGTACCTTGCTGTCATGCTAACATTTCAGTCTTGGGCTGCTCTAATTCTCCAATGAAGCACAACTCAACCTTCAGTAACACCTCACTTTAGACCTTGGTACGTTGTATCCTGAAGGAGTTTTTATTCAATTCCATACTTCCACAACCTGACCGCAGTATGGCTGTTCTCCATTCTTCGCACATTCTTTCTCCTGGTCTCCCAATGAACTTGCCGTGTTTGTGAATCATTTGTCTTGCACTTAATTAAGATGCTGCCAGATCTGTTGTGTTTCTCCAGAAATGAGAAAGCACATCTGCAATTAACCAAATAACTCTGGATACTTGAAATCTGAAACGAGAACAAAAAAGAAACTGCGAGCCTTGAATAATGCTCACTGCACCCAAATGATTAAGTCTGCTTTCACTACACGGATGCTGCCAGACCTGCTTAATTTCTATAGCAATTTCTGCTTTTCACCACGTTTCAAAGACATGTGTCAACTTAGCTCGAACGCTCTGTTCACCCTTTAGCGCCATATGCCTGGCAGTGAAAGACACAATTTCCGTGTCTCTGAAATGGCGTAAAGCTGGCATCACTGACACTACAGAGTTCTTACTGTTAGTCAGGGAGAGAAACAGAGTGACATGCATTCACTCTAAACACAGAAGGTAGCACATACTGGAAAGAACATAGAAAGAATATAGACCATAGAAAAATACAGCGCAGTACAGGCCCTTCGGCCCTCGATGTTGCGCCGATCCAAGCCCACCTAACCTACGCTAGCCCACTTTCCTCCATATGCCTATAAAATGCCCGTTTAAATGGCCGTAAAGAGAGAGAGTCCACCACTGTTACTGGCATGGCATTCCATGAACTCACGACTCGCTTAATAAAGAATCTACCCCTAACATCAGTCCTATACCTACCACCCCTTGATTTAAAGCTATGCCCCCTCGTAATATCTGACTCCATACGTGGAAAAAAGTTCTCATGGTCAACCTTATCTGAACCCCTAATCATCTTGTACACCTCTATCAAGTCACCTCTCAACCTTCTTTTCTCCAATGACAACAGCCCAAGTGCCTCAGCCTTTCCTGAGGATTCAGATGATTATGTTAAAGGGTGTTGGGCAATGAGACAAATTGTAAGTGTGATACCATGGAGAGACCCTCAGTAGAATGAGAATATAAAATTGGAAGTGTGCCACATCAGAAACCAGCGTAGGTCACTGAGTACATGACTGATGGGTGACTGGGACTTGGTGTGAACTGGGGGACAGGGAGCAGGACTGTATTAGAGATATTGCACCTCAACCTGCGTGTTCCATGTGACGCTGTAGACCACAACAGCAACAGAAGCAAAATTATATTCAACCATAATCTGTAACTTTTTGCCTGGGACTATCCCTCAGTCTACCATTACCAATAAACGAATCAATGCTTCAGCGACGAGTGTGGTGAACATGCCAGTGCAAAACTATGTGTACCTAAAACTGATGGCAAACAATAAAGCTACCACACTTGACTGTTTACATTCCAAACAGCATGATTACCATCTGATAGGAGGGCTGAATAATTGCAAGACCAAAAGATCAGTTCGAAGCTCTACAGTCTTGCCACATCCAATCATAAATGGATTAAACAACTCACTGCAGGACAGGGCCCAACACATGTCCCCCTCCTTAATAATGGAAAAGGCAAGCATGTAGTTATTTGCGACATACTCAGCCAGAAGTGTTGAGTCAATGATTTAACTCACCTCGTCAGTATGCCACAGAATTACAGATGGCAGTGGAGGGTTGCTTTTCAAACTCAAGGCTTGTGACCAGTGGTATGCTACTCTATGTGACATGAAGAAACATCTGAACACAGTAGACATGACAAAGGCAATGTACAACAAGTCGTGTCCCTGGGGAAGCTGTTTCATTCCTGTTCCAAATCTGACATCTATCTGGCCATGTAGAAAATTGCACAACTTTGACAACTCCCTTAAGAAGAGAATAATTACAGTATGACCAACATCACCCCCTCCATTCCATCATGACAGTCAAATGGTTGGGTGTTCTTTTTGACAAAGTTGTCAAGCAGCACAGAAATAAACTGCTCAGCGTGGTTTGCGATAGCTCCCTATGTGGCAATGGAAATGTCACTGGATTACTAATCCAGACCAGGCTAATGCTCGGGCAGCTGGTGGGCGTTAATAACAGTTAATAAAATATCGATATCTAAAATCTGGTGTCAGTAATAATGACCTTGAACCCAATGTCAATTGTAAACAGCAATTTGTTTCCCCAATGTACTTTCAAGAAGTGAATCTCACGTGTTTTCCTGGTCTAACCTAAAAGCGACTCCAGACAGAGGTTTCAATGGTCTCTGAAACAGCCAAGCAAGGCATTCAATTGTATCAAACTGCTTCGAGGTTTTAAAGGATAAAACCGGTCAGAACACTGGGCACTAACTCCTGCATCGGAAAATGTAAACACAGGCCTGTCAACCCTACAGAGACCCCCTTCCTAACATCTGAGAGCTTGTGATAACACTGGCAGAGCTTTCCCACAGACTGCATACAAACATTGGGAAAGGAATAGGTAATTCAACACAGTGAGCCTCCCACGTTCTCACCATGCAGTCCTCACTTTGTCCTAATGTAATGGAAGGATGTGATCACAGTTTCCAGAATGCTGAAATGCCGACATTTCGACAGTATCCTGTAACATGAGCCAGTGCTTCATGGAATGATGGGGGAACAGAATATTTGTGTGATTTCAGGAGCGTTTTGGATTAACATTTGTTCTGCAGCTTTGTAAGTGGGAGTTGGGTCAGAACAGACTTCGACCCATTGGGCTGAATCTAACAATAATTTATCTCAGTGCATTTACATTGAGCGTGACAGAGGGATCGTCTACACGAGGCTGAGCTAGTTTCCTGGTGCTAACTTATCTAATTCACTTCATTAACTACCCATCCCACCCCATGGTGTCCCACTCCTTCAATACCAGCCCGATTCTACCAACCATCATGGCTGGGGGTACTCGCCATCGTCTGGATACCCACGGATATTCCGTGATCCCTGGCATTGGTGCCATCTTTAAAAGGCCAGGGGCACACGGCTGACCTTTCTCAGTTCAGAGCTGCCCTGCACAGTTTACCCCAAGCATGGCAGATAAGAGGCAATTACACCACGGTTTGTCGACAGGGGTATGGAGGTCCTGGTGAATGGGCTAGCACAGAGAAGGACCATTCTCTTCCCAGAGGGGGCCACACCACCAGACCTACCGAGCATGGTCTGAGCTCACCACCCAGCTCAGTGTAGTATCTGCGGTCTGAAGAAATGTCCAGCAATACAGGACAAGCATTAATAACTTTCCTGCTCTGTCAGTATAAGGGTCACTGTATTGTCTCTGCTCCCTCAGACTCACTGTATTTCTGTTATAGCACCGACCCCGAGCAAGGCTCATGTGCCATCACCCTCACTATTGCGTGCAACACCTTCCCTCTCTCTTTCTCTCTCTGCTTCTCTCAAATCCAGTGTACCCACTACATTAAGAACGCTGCATGTGTACAACACTGTGGACAGACCCGGACCGAAAACCTCTTCATTCCGTCGCCCCCCCCCCCCGCCCCCACCTAGAGCAGTACGATCAGCAGGCTCCACACTCACAACACTCACTCCCTTTCTCCCAATCCAGGAGAAAATGCTGGAATAGGACAGGAAGGGCCAAGCCGGTGGTTGAGTGCCGGACATCTGATCCCTTAGACCCTTCCCCCCGCCATGTGGGGAGTACCCTGGTATGAGTCGGAGAGGACGGGTGCCTCGTGTGGAGATTCTGAAACATCCATGTCCCACGGACCGAGTAAGGAGCAATGTTCAGTGAAAGGTAATTCTCACGTTAAACCTGGCTGCAGCTCCGTTCCGTTTCCCCCATCACAACTTAGAAACCTTGGCCCCTGATGCCATCTCGCTTTTTATGGAGCTGGTACAAATAGAATACCCACGCTTGGTGGGCAGGAGGGTGGGCTCATAACACATCGTCACCACCACCTCCCAGGAAGGGAGCACGGAGACTCCTCCTACACTCCTCCCTGTAAACAGCTCAGATACTGAAACTAAAGAAGTTACTGCTCTCCTCACTTGTCCTGACAATCTTCAATAATCTGTGCTCAAATACACCCAGGTCCCTCTGCTCCTGCACCCCGTTTATAACTGTACAGCCTGTTTTCCTTCCATAGTACATCACCTCATATTGTCCTGATTGATTGTCGGATGAAATATACTGAAATCTACAACAAGTGGCGTTATCCTGTTGTTGTTGTAGTACACTGCCTCCACATACTTTCAATTCTTCCAGGTTTGGTGACATCAACAAGCATCGAAGTTGTCCAGGGTCAGAACTCCAGTCAAAATAACTGAAAG